>NC_092707.1:2846295-2976029 GCF_047496885.1 Scyliorhinus torazame | reverse complement strand
ACTGGGGTGATTTATAGGGGTTACTGGGGTGATTTATAGGGGTTACTGGGGTGATTTATAGGGGTTACTGGGGTGATTTATAGCGGTTACTGGGTAATTTATAGCGGTTACTGGGGTGATTTATAGGGGTTACTGGGGTAATTTATAGGCGTTACTGGGGTAATTTATAGGGGTTACTGGGGTGATTTATAGGGGTTACTGGGGTGATTTATAGGGGTTACTGGGGTAATTTATAGGGGTTACTGGGGGTCATTATAGGGGTTACTGGGTTAATTTATAGGGGTTACTGGGGGGTCATTTTATAGGGGTTACTGGGTGATTTATAGGGGTTACTGGGGTGATTTATAGGGTTACTGGGGTAATTTATAGGGGTTACTGGGGTAATTTATAGGGGTTACTGGGGTAATTTATAGGTTACTGGGGGTCATTTATAGGGGTTACTTGGGGGTAATATATAGGGTTACTGGGGGTAATTTATAGGGGTTACTGGGGGTAATTTATAGGGGTTCTGGGGGTAATTTATAGGGGTTACTGGGGGTCATTTATAGGGGTTACTGGGGGTAATTTATAGGGGTTACTGGGGGTCATTTATAGGGGTTACTGGGGGTCCTTTATAGGGGTTACTGGGGTGATTTATAGGCGTTTACTGGGGTGATTTATAGGCGTTACTGGGTAATTTATAGGGGTTACTGGGGTAATTTATAGCGGTTACTGGGGTAATTTATAGCGTTACTGGGGTAATTTATAGGGGTTACTGGGGTAATTTATAGGGGTTACTGGGTGATTTATAGGGGTTACTGGGGTAAATTATAGGCGTTACTGGGGTAATTTATAGGGGTTACTGGGGTGATTTATAGGGGTTACTGGGGTAATTTATAGGGTTACTGGGGTGATTTATAGGGGTTACTGGGGTGATTTATAGCGGTTACTGGGGTAATTTATAGCGGTTACTGGGGTGATTTATAGGGGTTACTGGGGTAATTTATAGGCGTTACTGGGTAATTTATAGGGGTTACTGGGGTGATTTATAGGGGTTACTGGGGTAATTTATAGGGGTTACTGGGGTGATTTTAGGGGTTACTGGGGTAATTTATAGCGGTTACTGGGGTAATTTATAGGGGTTACTGGGGTAATTTATAGGGGTTACTGGGGTGATTTATAGGGGTTACTGGGTAATTTATAGGCGTTACTGGGGTAATTTATAGGAGTTACTGGGGTGATTTATAGGGAGTTACTGGGGGTAATTTATAGGAGTTACTGGGGTGATTTATAGGCGTTACTGGGGTAATTTATAGGAGTTACTGGGGTAATTTATAGGAGTTACTGGGGTGATTTATAGGGGTTACTGGGGTGATTTATAGGGTTACTGGGGGTGATTTATAGGCGTTACTGGGGGTAATTTATAGGGGTTACTGGGGTGATTTATAGGGGTTACTGGGGTGATTTATAGGGGTTACTGGGGGTAATTTATAGGGGTTACTGGGGTAATTTATAGGGGTTACTGGGGTGATTTATAGGGGTTACTGGGGTAATTTATAGGGGTTACTGGGGTGATTTATAGGGGTTACTGGGGGTAATTTATAGGGGTTACTGGGGTAATTTATAGGGTTACTGGGGTAATTTATAGGGGTTACTGGGGGTCATTTATAGGGTTACTGGGGTAATTTATAGGGGTTACTGGGGTAATTTATAGGGGTTACTGGGGTTAATTTATAGGGTTTACTGGGGGTCATTTATAAGGGGTTACTGGGGTGATTTATAGGGGTTACTGGGGTGATTTATAGGGGTTACTGGGGTAATTTATAGGCTTTACTGGGTAATTTATAGGAGTTACTGGGGTGATTTATAGCGGTTACTGGGGTAATTTATAGGGGTTACTGGGGTAATTTATAGGGGTTACTGGGGTAATTTATAGGGGTTACTGGGGTAATTTATAGGGTTACTGGGTGATTTATAGGGGTTACTGGGGTGATTTATAGGGTTACTGGGGTGATTTATAGGGGTTACTGGGGTTAATTTATAGGGGTTACTGGGGTAATTTATAGGGTTACTGGGGTGATTTATAGGGGTTACTGGGGTAATTTATAGGGGTTACTGGGGTGATTTATAGGGGTTACTGGGGGTAATTTATAGGGGTTACTGGGGTAATTTATAGGGGTTACTGGGTAATTTATAGGGGTTACTGGGGGTCATTTATAGGGGTTACTGGGGTAATTTTATAGGGGTTACTGGGGTAATTTATAGGGGTTACTGGGGTAATTTATAGGGTTACTGGGGTCATTATAGGGGTTACTGGGGGTCATTTATAGGGGTTACTGGGGTAATTTATAGGGTTACTGGGGTGATTTATAGGGGTTACTGGGGTAATTTATAGGGGTTACTGGGGTGATTTATAGGGGTTACTGGGGGTAATTTATAGGGGTTACTGGGTGATTTATAGGGGGTTACTGGGGGTAATTTATAGCGGTTACTGGGGTAATTTATAGGGGTTACTGGGGTAATTGATAAGGGGTTACTGGGGGTCATTTATAGGGGTTACTGGGGGTAATTTATAGGAGTTACTGGGGTAATTTATAGGGGTTACTGGGGTAATTTATAGCGGTTACTGGGGTGATTTATAGGAGTTACTGGGGTGATTTATAGGGGTTACTGGGGTAATTTATAGGGTTACTGGGTAATTTATAGGGGTTACTGGGGGTGATTTATAGGGGTTACTGGGGTGATTTATAGGGGTTACTGGGGTGATTTATAGGGGTTACTGGGGTGATTTATGGGGTTACTGGGGGTAATTTATAGGGGTTACTGGGGGTAATTTATAGGAGTTACTGGGGTGATTTATAGGGGTTACTGGGGTGATTTATAGGAGTTACTGGGGTGATTTATAGGAGTTACTGGGGTGATTTATAGGGGTTACTGGGGGTAATTATAGGGGTTACTGGGGTGATTTATAGGGGTTACTGGGGTGATTTATAGGGGTTGCTGGGTGATTTATAGAGGTTACTGGGGTGATTTATAGGGGTTACTGGGGGTAATTTATAGGGGTTACTGGGGGTGATTTATGGGGGTTACTGGGGTGATTTATAGGGTTACTGGGGTGATTTATAGGGTTACTGGGGTGATTTATGGGGTTACTGAGGGTAATTTATAGGGGTTACTGGGGGTGATTTATAGGGGTTACTGGGGTGATTATAGGGGTTACTGGGGTGATTTTATAGGGGTTACTGGGGTGATTTATAGGGGTTACTGGGGTGATTTATGGGGGTTACTGGGGGTAATTTATAGGGGTTACTGGGGTGATTTATAGGGGTTACTGGGGTGATTTATAGGGGTTACTGGGGTGATTTATGGGGGTTACTGGGGTAATTTATAGGGGTTACTGGGGTGATTTATAGGGTTACTGGGGTGATTATAGGGGTTACTGGGGTGATTTATGGGGGTTACTGGGGGTAATTTATAGGGGTTACTGGGGGTGATTTATAGGGGTTACGGGGGTGATTTATAGGGGTTACTGGGGTGATTTATAGGGGTTACTGGGGTGATTTATAGGGGTTACTGGGTGATTTATGGGGTTACTGGGGTAATTTATAGGGGTTACTGGGGTGATTTATAGGGGTTACTGGGGTGATTTATAGGGGTTACTGGGGTGATTTATGGGGTTACTGGGGTAATTTATAGGGGTTACTGGGGTGATTTATAGGGGTTACTGGGGTGATTTATAGGGGTTACTGGGGTAATTTATAGGGGTTACTGGGGTGATTTATGGGGGTTACTGGGGTAATTTATAGGGGTTACTGGGTGATTTATAGGGTTACTGGGGTAATTTATAGGGGTTACTGGGGTAATTTATAGGGGTTACTGGAGTAATTTATAGGGGTTACTGGGGTAATTTATAGGGGTTACTGGGGTCATTTATAGGGGTTACTGGGGTGATTTATAGGGGTTACTGGGGTGATTTATAGGGGTTACTGGGGGTCATTTATAGGAGTTACTGGGGTAATTTATGGGGGTTACTGGGGTAATTTATAGGGGTTACTGGGGGTCATTTATAGGGGTTACTGGGGTGATTTATAGGGGTTACTGGGGGTCATTATAGGGGTTATGGGTAATTTATAGGGGTTACTGGGGTAATTTATAGGGTTACTGGGTAATTATAAGGGTTTCTGGTGTAAGTTATAGGAGTTACTGGGGTAATTTATAGGGGTTACTGGGGGTCATTTATAGGGGTTACTGAGGGTGATTTATAGGAGTTACTGGGGTAATTTATAGAGGTTTACTGGGTGATTTATAGGAGTTACTGGGGTAATTTATAGGGGTTACTGGGGTAATTTATAGGGGTTACTGGGGTGATTTATGCGGGGTTACTGGGTAATTTATAGGGTTTACTGGGGTAATTTATAGGGTTTACTGGGGTGATTTATAGGGGTTACTGGGGTGATTTATAGGGGTTACTGGGGTAATTTATAGGGGTTACTGGGGTAATTTATAGCGGTTACTGGGGTAATTTATAGGGGTTACTGGGTGATTTATAGGGGTTACTGGGTGATTTATAGCGGTTACTGGGTGATTTATGGGGGTTACTGGGGTAATTTATAGGGGTTAACTGGGGTAATTTATAGGGGTTACTGGGGTAATTTATAAGGGTTACTGGGGTGATTTATAGGAGTTACTGGGGTGATTTATAGGGGTTACTGGGGTAATTTATAGGGTTACTGGGGTCATTTATAGGGGTTACTGGGGTAATTTATAGGGGTTACTGGGGGTAATTTATAGGGGTTACTGGGGTGATTTATGGGGTTACTGGGGTAATTTATAGGGTTACTGGGGTGATTTATAGGGGTTACTGGGGTAATTTATAGGGGTTACTGGGGTAATTTATAGGGGTTACTGGGGTAATTTATAGGGGTTACTGGGGTAATTTATAGGGGTTACTGAGTAATTTATAGGGGTACTGGGGTAATTTATAGGGGTTACTGGGGGTCATTTATAGGGGTTACTGGGGTGATTTATAGGGGTTACTGGGGTAATTTATAGGGGTTACTGGGGTGATTTATAGGGTTACTGGGGGTCATTTATAGGAGTACTGGGTAATTTATGGGGGTTACTGGGGGTGATTTATAGCGGTTACTGGGGGTCATTTATAGGGTTACTGGGGGTAATTTATAGGGGTTACTGGGGTGATTTATAGGGGTTACTGGGGTGATTTATAGGGGTTACTGGGTGTGATTTATGGGGGTTTCTGGGGTAATTTATAGGGGTTACTGGGGGTGATTTATAGGGGTTACTGGGGTGAATTTATAGGGGTTACTGGGGTGATTTATAGGGTTACTGGGGTAATTTATAGGAGTTACTGGGTGATTTATAGGGTTACTGGTGTAATTTATAGGGGTTACTGGGGGTGATTTATGGGGTTACTGGGGTAATTTATAGGGGTTACTGGGGTGATTTATAGGGGTTACTGGGGGTGATTTATAGGAGTTACGGGTGATTTATAGGGGTTACTGGGTGATTTATAGCGGTTACTGGGGTAATTTATAGGGGTTACTGGGGGTCATTTATGGGGGTTACTGGGGTGATTTATAGGGGTCACTGGGGTAATTTATAGGGGTTACTGGGGTGATTTATGGGGGTACTGGGTGATTTATAGGGGTTTACTGGGGTGATTTATAGGAGTTACTGGGGTGATTTATAGGGTCACTGGGGTAATTATAGGGGTTACTGGGGGTGATTTATGGGGGTTACTGGGTGATTTATAGGGGTTACTGGGGGTCATTTATAGGGGTTACTGGGGTAATTTATAGGGGTTACTGGGGTGATTTATAGCGGTTACTGGGGTGATTTATAGGGGTTACTGGGGTGATTTATAGGGTTACTGGGGTCATTTATAGGGTTACTGGGGTGATTTATAGGGGTTACTGGGTAATTTATAGGGGTTACTGGGGTAATTTATAGGGGTTACTGGGGGTCATTTATAGGGGTTACTGGGGTAATTTATAGGGGTTACTGGGGGTCATTTATAGGGGTTACTGGGGTAATTTATAGAGGTTACTGGGGGTAATTTATAGCGGTTACTGGGGTGATTTATAGGGGTTACTGGGGTAATTTATAGGGGTTACTGGGGGTCATTTATAGGGTTACTGGGGTTGATTTATAGGGGTTACTGGGGTGATTTATAGGGTTACTGGGTTGATTTATAAGAGGTTACTGGGTGATTTATAGGGGTTACTGGGGGTAATTTATAGGGGTTACTGGGGGTGATTTATAAGGGTTACTGGGTGATTATAGGGGTTACTGGGGTGATTTATAGGGTTACTGGGGTGATTTATGGGGTTACTGGGGGTAATTTATAGGGGTTACTGGGGGTGATTTATAGGGGTTACTGGGGTGATTTATAGGGGTTTACTGGGTGATTTATAGGGGTTACTGGGGTGATTTATAGGGTTACTGGGGTGATTTATGGGGTACTGGGGGTAATTTATAGGGGTTACTGGGGTGATTTATAGGGTTACTGGGGGTGATTTATAGGGTTACTGGGGTGATTTTTGGGGTTACTGGGGGTAAATTATAGGGTTACTGGGGGTGATTTATAGGGGTTACTGGGGTGATTTATAGGGTTACTGGGGTGATGTATAGGGGTTACTGGGGTGATTTATAGGGGTTACTGGGGTGATTTATGGGGGTTACTGGGGGTAATTAATAGGGGTTACTGGGTGATTTATAGGGGTTACTGGGGTGATTTATAGGGGTTACTGGGGTGATTTATGGGGGTTACTGGGGTAATTTATAGGGGTTCTGGGTGATTTATAGGGGGTTACTGGGTGATTTATAGGGGTCACTGGGGTAATTTATAGGGGTTACTGGGTAATTTATAGCGGTTACTGGGGTAATTTATAGCGGTTACTGGGGTAATTTATAGGGGTTACTGGGGTGATTTATGGGGTTACTGGGGTAATTTTAAAGGGGTTACTGGGTAATTTATAGGGGTTACTGGGGTGATTTATAGGAGTTACTGGGGTGATTTATAGGGGTTACTGGGGTAATTTATAGCGGTTACTGGGGTAATTTATAGGGGTTACTGGGGGTAATTTATAGGGATTACTGGGGTGATTTATGGGGGTACTGGGGTAATTTATAGGGGTTACTGGGGTGATTTATAGGGGTTACTGGGGTAATTTATAGGGGTTACTGGGGTAATTTATAGGGGGTTACTGGGATAATTTATAGGGGTTACTGGAGTAATTTATAGGGGTTACTGGGGTAATTTTATAGGGGTTACTGGGGGTCATTTATAGGGGTTACTGGGGTGATTTATAGGGGTTACTGGGTGATTTATAGGGGTTACTGGGGGTCATTTATAGGAGTTACTGGGGTAATTTATGGGGTTACTGGGTAATTTATAGGGGTTACTGGGGTCATTTATAGGTTACTGGGTGATTTATAGGGGTTACTGGGGGTCATTTATAGGGGTTACTGGGGTAATTTATTAGGGGTTACTGGGTAATTTATAGGGGTTATTGGGGTGATTTATAGGGGTTACTGGGGTAAGTTATAGGAGTTACTGGGGTAATTTATAGGGGTTACCTGGGGGTCATTTATAGGGGTTACTGGGTGATTTATAGGAGTTACTGGGTAATTTATAGAGGTTACTGGGTGGATTTATAGGAGTTACTGGGTAATTTATAGGGGTTACTGGGTAATTTATAGGGTTACTGGGTGATTTATGGGGTTACTGGGTGATTTATAGAGTTACTGGGGTATTTATAGGGTTTACTGGGTGATTTATAGGGGTTACTGGTGATTTATAGGGGTTACTGGGGTAATTTATAGGGGTTACTGGGGTAATTTATAGCGGTTACTGGGGTAATTTATAGGGGTTACTGGGGTGATTTATAGGGGTTACTGGGGTGATTTATAGCGGTTACTGGGGTGATTTATGGGGGTTACTGGGGTAATTTATACGGGTTACTGGGGTAATTTATAGGGGTTACTGGGGTAATTTATAAGGGTTACTGGGGTGATTTATAGGAGTTACTGGGGTGATTTATAGGGGTTACTGGGGTAATTTATAGGGGTTACTGGGGTCATTTATAGGGGTTACTGGGGTAATTTATAGGGGTTACTGGGGTAATTTATAGGGGTTACTGGGGTGATTTATGGGGGTTACTGGGGTAATTTATAGGGGTTACTGGGGTAATTTATAGGGGTTACTGGGGTAATTTATAGGGGTTACTGGGGTAATTTATAGGGGTTACTGGGGTCATTTATAGGGGTTACTGGGGTAATTTATAGGGGTTACTGGAGTAATTTATAGGGGTTACTGGGGTAATTTATAGGGGTTACTGGGGGTCATTTATAGGGGTTACTGGGGTGATTTATAGGGGTTACTGGGGTAATTTATAGGGGTTACTGGGGTGATTTATAGGGGTTACTGGGGGTCATTTATAGGAGTTACTGGGGTAATTTATGGGGGTTACTGGGGTAATTTATAGGGGTTACTGGGGGTCATTTATAGGGGTTACTGGGGTGATTTATAGGGGTTACTGGGGGTCATTTATAGGGGTTACTGGGGTAATTTATAGGGGTTACTGGGGTAATTTATAGGGGTTACTGGGGTGATTTATAGGGGTTACTGGGGTAAGTTATAGGAGTTACTGGGGTAATTTATAGGGGTTACTGGGGGTCATTTATAGGGGTTACTGGGGTGATTTATAGGAGTTACTGGGGTAATTTATAGAGGTTACTGGGGTGATTTATAGGAGTTACTGGGGTAATTTATAGGGGTTACTGGGGTAATTTATAGGGGTTACTGGGGGTCATTTATAGGGGTTACTGGGGTGATTTATAGGGGTCACTGGGGTAATTTATAGGGGTTACTGGGGTAATTTATAGGGGTTACTGGGGTGATTTATAGCGGTTACTGGGGTAAGTTATAGGGGTCACTGGGGTGATTTATAGGGGTCACTGGGGTAATTTATAGGGGTTACTGGGGTAATTTATAGGGGTTACTGGGGTGATTTATAGCGGTTACTGGGGTAATTTATAGGGGTTACTGGGGTGATTTATAGCGGTTACTGGGGTAATTTATAGGGGTTACTGGGGTGATTTATAGGGGTCACTGGGGTAATTTATAGGGGTTACTGGGGTAATTTATAGGGGTTACTGGGGTGATTTATAGCGGTTACTGGGGTAATTTATAGGGGTTACTGGGGTGATTTATAGCGGTTACTGGGGTGATTTATAGGGGTTACTGGGGGTCATTTATAGGTGTTACTGGGGTAATTTATAGGGGTTACTGGGGTGATTTATGGGTGTTACTGGGGTGATTTATAGGGGTTACTGGAGTAATTTATAGGGGTTACTGGGGTAATTTATAGGGGTTACTGGGGGTCATTTATAGGGGTTACTGGGGTAATTTATAGGGGTTACTGGGGTAATTTATAGGGGTTACTGGGGTAATTTATAGGGGTTACTGGGGTGATTTATAGGGGTTACTGGGGTGATTTATAGGGGTTACTGGGGTGATTTATAGGGGTTACTGGGGTAATTTATAGCGGTTACTGGGGTAATTTATAGGGGTTACTGGGGTGATTTATGGGTGTTACTGGGGTGATTTATGGGGGTTACTGGGGTAATTTATAGGGGTTACTGGGGTAATTTATAGGGGTTACTGGGGTAATTTATAGGGGTTACTGGGGTGATTTATAGGAGTTACTGGGGTAATTTATAGGGGTTACTGGGGTAATTTATAGGGGTTACTGGGGTGATTTATAGGAGTTACTGGGGTAATTTATAGGAGTTACTGGGGTAATTTATAGGAGTTACTGGGGTAATTTATAGGGGTTACTGGGGTGATTTATAGGAGTTACTGGGGTAATTTATAGGGGTTACTGGGGTGATTTATGGGGGTTACTGGGGTAATTTATAGGGGTTACTGGGGTAATTTATAGGGTTTACTGGGGTAATTTATAGGAGTTACTGGGGTGATTTATAGCGGTTACTGGGGTAATTTATAGGGGTTACTGGGGTAATTTATAGGAGTTACTGGGGTGATTTATAGCGGTTACTGGGGTAATTTATAGGGGTTACTGGGGTAATTTATAGGAGTTACTGGGGTGATTTATAGCGGTTACTGGGGTAATTTATAGGGGTTACTGGGGTAATTTATAGGGGTTACTGGGGTAATTTATAGCGGTTACTGGGGTAAGTTATAGGGGTTACTGGGGTAATTTATAGGAGTTACTGGGGTAATTTATAGGGGTTACTGGGGTAATTTATAGGAATTCGTGGGGGTAATTTATAGGGGTTACTGGGGTAATTTATAGCGGTTACTGGGGTAATTTATAGAGGTTACTGGGGTAATTTATAGGGGTTACTGGGGTGATTTATAGGGGTTACTGGAGTAATTTATAGCGGTTACTGGGGTAATTTATAGAGGTTACTGGGGTAATTTATAGGGGTTACTGGGGTAATTTATAGGGGTTACTGGGGTAATTTATAGGGGTTACTGGGGTGATTTATAGGAGTTACTGGGGTAATTTATAGGGGTTACTGGGGTGATTTATAGGAGTTACTGGGGTAATTTATAGGGGTTACTGGGGTGATTTATAGCGGTTACTGGGGTGATTTATAGGAGTTACTGGGGTAATTTATGGGGGTTACTGGGGGTGATTTATAGGGGTTACTGGGGTGATTTATAGGAGTTACTGGGGTAATTTATAGGGGTTACTGGGGTGATTTATAGGGGTTACTGGGGTAATTTATAGGGGTTACTGGGGTAATTTATAGCGGTTACTGGGGTAATTTATAGGGGTTACTGGGGTGATTTATAGGGGTTACTGGGGTAATTTATAGGGGTTACTGGGGTAATTTATAGGGGTTACTGGGGTAATTTATAGGGGTTACTGGGGGTCATTTATAGGGGTTACTGGGGTAATTTATAGGGGTTACTGGGGTAATTTATAGGGGTTACTGGGGTAATTTATAGGGGTTACTGGGGGTCATTTATAGGGGTTACTGGGGGTCATTTATAGGGGTTACTGGGGTAATTTATAGGGGTTACTGGGGTGATTTATAGGGGTTACTGGGGGTAATTTATAGGGGTTACTGGGGTGATTTATAGGGGTTACTGGGGTAATTTATAGGGGTTACTGGGGTGATTTATAGGGGTTACTGGGAGTAATTTATAGCGGTTACTGGGGTAATTTATAGGGGTTACTGGGGTAATTTATAGGGGTTACTGGGGGTCATTTATAGGGGTTACTGGGGGTAATTTATAGGAGTTACTGGGGTAATTTATAGGGGTTACTGGGGTAATTTATAGCGGTTACTGGGGTGATTTATAGGAGTTACTGGGGTGATTTATAGGGGTTACTGGGGTAATTTATAGGGGTTACTGGGGTAATTTATAGGGGTTACTGGGGGTGATTTATAGGGGTTACTGGGGTGATTTATAGGGGTTACTGGGGTGATTTATAGGGGTTACTGGGGTGATTTATGGGGGTTACTGGGGGTAATTTATAGGGGTTACTGGGGGTAATTTATAGGAGTTACTGGGGTGATTTATAGGGGTTACTGGGGTGATTTATAGGAGTTACTGGGGTGATTTATAGGGGTTACTGGGGTGATTTATAGGGGTTACTGGGGTAATTTATAGGGGTTACTGGGGTGATTTATAGGGGTTACTGGGGTAATTTATAGGGGTTACTGGGGTAATTTATAGGGGTTACTGGGGTAATTTATAGGGGTTACTGGGGTGATTTATAGGGGTTACTGGGGTGATTTATAGGCGTTACTGGGGTAATTTATAGGGGTTACTGGGGTGATTTATAGGCGTTACTGGGGTAATTTATAGGGGTTACTGGGGTGATTTATAGGGGTTACTGGGGTGATTTATAGGGGTTACTGGGGGTAATTTATAGGGGTTACTGGGGTGATTTATAGGGGTTACTGGGGTAATTTATAGGGGTTACTGGGGTGATTTATAGGGGTTACTGGGGTAATTTATAGGGGTTACTGGGGTGATTTATAGGGGTTACTGGGGTGATTTATAGGGGTTACTGGGGTAATTTATGGGCGTTACTGGGGTAATTTATGGGCGTTACTGGGGTGATTTATAGGGGTTACTGGGGTAATTTATAGGGGTTACTGGGGTAATTTATAGGGGTTACTGGGGGTAATTTATAGGGGTTACTGGGGGTAATTTATAGGGGTTACTGGGGGTAATTTATAGCGGTGACTGGGGTGATTTATAGGGGTTACTGGGGTAATTTATAGGGGTTACTGGGGTAATTTATAGCGGTTACTGGGGTAATTTATAGCGGTTACTGGGGTGATTTATAGGGGTTACTGGGGGTAATTTATAGGGGTTACTGGGGTAATTTATAGGGGTTACTGGGGTAATTTATAGGGGTTACTGGGGTAATTTATAGGGGTTACTGGGGTGATTTATAGGCGTTACTGGGGTAATTTATAGGGGTTACTGGGGTGATTTATAGGGGTTACTGGGGTAATTTATAGGGGTTACTGGGGTGATTTATAGGGGTTACTGGGGTGATTTATAGGGGTTACTGGGGTAATTTATAGGGGTTACTGGGGTAATTTATAGGGGTTACTGGGGTAATTTATAGGGGTTACTGGGGTAATTTATAGGGGTTACTGGGGTGATTTATAGGCGTTACTGGGGTAATTTATAGGGGTTACTGGGGTGATTTATAGGGGTTACTGGGGTGATTTATAGGGGTTACTGGGGGTAATTTATAGGGGTTACTGGGGTGATTTATAGGGGTTACTGGGGTAATTTATAGGGGTTACTGGGGTAATTTATAGGGGTTACTGGGGGTAATTTATAGGGGTTACTGGGGGTAATTTATAGGGGTTACTGGGGTAATTTATAGGGGTTACTGGGGGTAATTTATAGCGGTTACTGGGGTGATTTATAGGGGTTACTGGGGTAATTTATAGGGGTTACTGGGGTAATTTATAGCGGTTACTGGGGTAATTTATAGCGGTTACTGGGGTAATTTATAGGGGTTACTGGGGTAATTTATAGGGGTTACTGGGGTAATTTATAGGGGTTACTGGGGGTAATTTATAGGGGTTACTGGGGTAATTTATAGGGGTTACTGGGGTAATTTATAGGGGTTACTGGGGTAATTTATAGGGGTTACTGGGGTGATTTATAGGCGTTACTGGGGTAATTTATAGGGGTTACTGGGGTGATTTATCGGGGTTACTGGGGTAATTTATAGGGGTTACTGGGGTGATTTATAGGGGTTACTGGGGTAATTTATAGGGGTTACTGGGGTAATTTATAGGCGTTACTGGGGTAATTTATAGGGGTTACTGGGGTAATTTATAGGGGTTACTGGGGGTCATTTATAGGGGTTACTGGGGGTAATTTATAGGAGTTACTGGGGTAATTTATAGGGGTTACTGGGGTAATTTATAGCGGTTACTGGGGTGATTTATAGGGGTTACTGGGGTAATTTATAGGGGTTACTGGGGTAATTTATAGGGGTTACTGGGGGTGATTTATAGGGGTTACTGGGGTGATTTATAGGGGTTACTGGGGTGATTTATGGGGGTTACTGGGGGTAATTTATAGGGGTTACTGGGGGTAATTTATAGGAGTTACTGGGGTGATTTATAGGGGTTACTGGGGTGATTTATAGGAGTTACTGGGGTGATTTATAGGGGTTACTGGGGGTAATTTATAGGGGTTACTGGGGTGATTTATAGGGGTTACTGGGGTGATTTATAGGGGTTGCTGGGGTGATTTATAGAGGTTACTGGGGTGATTTATAGGGGTTACTGGGGGTAATTTATAGGGGTTACTGGGGGTGATTTATAGGGGTTACTGGGGTGATTTATAGGGGTTACTGGGGTGATTTATAGGGGTTACTGGGGTGATTTATGGGGGTTACTGGGGGTAATTTATAGGGGTTACTGGGGGTGATTTATAGGGGTTACTGGGGTGATTTATAGGGGTTACTGGGGTGATTTATAGGGGTTATTGGGGTGATTTATAGGGGTTACTGGGGTGATTTATGGGGGTTACTGGGGGTAATTTATAGGGGTTACTGGGGTGATTTATAGGGGTTACTGGGGTGATTTATAGGGGTTACTGGGGTGATTTATGGGGGTTACTGGGGGTAATTTATAGGGGTTACTGGGGTGATTTATAGGGGTTACTGGGGTGATTTATAGGGGTTACTGGGGTGATTTATGGGGGTTACTGGGGGTAATTTATAGGGGTTACTGGGGGTGATTTATAGGGGTTACTGGGGTGATTTATAGGGGTTACTGGGGTGATTTATAGGGGTTACTGGGGTGATTTATAGGGGTTACTGGGGTGATTTATGGGGGTTACTGGGGGTAATTTATAGGGGTTACTGGGGTGATTTATAGGGGTTACTGGGGTGATTTATAGGGGTTACTGGGGTGATTTATGGGGGTTACTGGGGGTAATTTATAGGGGTTACTGGGGTGATTTATAGGGGTTACTGGGGTGATTTATAGGGGTTACTGGGGTGATTTATAGGGGTCACTGGGGTAATTTATAGGGGTTACTGGGGTAATTTATAGCGGTTACTGGGGTAATTTATAGGGGTTACTGGGGTAATTTATAGGGGTTACTGGGGTGATTTATGGGGGTTACTGGGGTAATTTATAGGGGTTACTGGGGTAATTTATAGGGGTTACTGGGGTGATTTATAGGAGTTACTGGGGTGATTTATAGGGGTTACTGGGGTAATTTATAGGGGTTACTGGGGTAATTTATATGGGTTACTGGGGTAATTTATAGGGGTTACTGGGGTGATTTATGGGGGTTACTGGGGTAATTTATAGGGGTTACTGGGGTGATTTATAGGGGTTACTGGGGTAATTTATAGGGGTTACTGGGGTAATTTATAGGGGTTACTGGGGTAATTTATAGGGGTTACTGGAGTAATTTATAGGGGTTACTGGGGTAATTTATAGGGGTTACTGGGGGTCATTTATAGGGGTTACTGGGGTGATTTATAGGGGTTACTGGGGTGATTTATAGGGGTTACTGGGGTGATTTATAGGGGTTACTGGGGGTCATTTATAGGAGTTACTGGGGTAATTTATGGGGGTTACTGGGGTAATTTATAGGGGTTACTGGGGGTCATTTATAGGGGTTACTGGGGTGATTTATAGGGGTTACTGGGGGTCATTTATAGGGGTTACTGGGGTAATTTATAGGGGTTACTGGGGTAATTTATAGGGGTTACTGGGGTAATTTATAGGGGTTACTGGGGTAAGTTATAGGAGTTACTGGGGTAATTTATAGGGGTTACTGGGGGTCATTTATAGGGGTTACTGGGGTGATTTATAGGAGTTACTGGGGTAATTTATAGAGGTTACTGGGGTGATTTATAGGAGTTACTGGGGTAATTTATAGGGGTTACTGGGGTAATTTATAGGGGTTACTGGGGTGATTTATGGGGGTTACTGGGGTAATTTATAGGGGTTACTGGGGTAATTTATAGGGTTTACTGGGGTGATTTATAGGGGTTACTGGGGTGATTTATAGGGGTTACTGGGGTAATTTATAGGGGTTACTGGGGTAATTTATAGCGGTTACTGGGGTAATTTATAGGGGTTACTGGGGTGATTTATAGGGGTTACTGGGGTGATTTATAGCGGTTACTGGGGTGATTTATGGGGGTTACTGGGGTAATTTATAGGGGTTACTGGGGTAATTTATAAGGGTTACTGGGGTGATTTATAGGAGTTACTGGGGTGATTTATAGGGGTTACTGGGGTAATTTATAGGGGTTACTGGGGTCATTTATAGGGGTTACTGGGGTAATTTATAGGGGTTACTGGGGTAATTTATAGGGGTTACTGGGGTGATTTATGGGGGTTACTGGGGTAATTTATAGGGGTTACTGGGGTGATTTATAGGGGTTACTGGGGTAATTTATAGGGGTTACTGGGGTAATTTATAGGGGTTACTGGGGTAATTTATAGGGGTTACTGGGGTAATTTATAGGGGTTACTGGGGTCATTTATAGGGGTTACTGGGGTAATTTATAGGGGTTACTGGGGTAATTTATAGGGGTTACTGGGGGTCATTTATAGGGGTTACTGGGGTGATTTATAGGGGTTACTGGGGTAATTTATAGGGGTTACTGGGGTGATTTATAGGGGTTACTGGGGGTCATTTATAGGAGTTACTGGGGTAATTTATGGGGGTTACTGGGGTGATTTATAGCGGTTACTGGGGGTCATTTATAGGGGTTACTGGGGGTAATTTATAGGGGTTACTGGGGTGATTTATAGGGGTTACTGGGGTGATTTATAGGGGTTACTGGGGTGATTTATGGGGGTTACTGGGGGTAATTTATAGGGGTTACTGGGGGTGATTTATAGGGGTTACTGGGGTGATTTATAGGGGTTACTGGGGTGATTTATAGGGGTTACTGGGGTAATTTATAGGAGTTACTGGGGTGATTTATAGGGGTTACTGGGGTAATTTATAGGGGTTACTGGGGTGATTTATGGGGGTTACTGGGGTAATTTATAGGGGTTACTGGGGTGATTTATAGGGGTTACTGGGGGTGATTTATAGGAGTTACTGGGGTGATTTATAGGGGTTACTGGGGTGATTTATAGCGGTTACTGGGGTAATTTATAGGGGTTACTGGGGGTCATTTATGGGGGTTACTGGGGTGATTTATAGGGGTCACTGGGGTAATTTATAGGGGTTACTGGGGGTGATTTATGGGGGTTACTGGGGTGATTTATAGGGGTTACTGGGGGTGATTTATAGGAGTTACTGGGGTGATTTATAGGGGTCACTGGGGTAATTTATAGGGGTTACTGGGGGTGATTTATGGGGGTTACTGGGGTGATTTATAGGGGTTACTGGGGGTCATTTATAGGGGTTACTGGGGTAATTTATAGGGGTTACTGGGGTGATTTATAGCGGTTACTGGGGTGATTTATAGGGGTTACTGGGGTGATTTATAGGGGTTACTGGGGGTCATTTATAGGGGTTACTGGGGTGATTTATAGGGGTTACTGGGGTAATTTATAGGGGTTACTGGGGTAATTTATAGGGGTTACTGGGGTAATTTATAGGGGTTACTGGGGGTCATTTATAGGGGTTACTGGGGTAATTTATAGGGGTTACTGGGGGTCATTTATAGGGGTTACTGGGGTAATTTATAGAGGTTACTGGGGTAATTTATAGCGGTTACTGGGGTGATTTATAGGGGTTACTGGGGTAATTTATAGGGGTTACTGGGGGTCATTTATAGGGGTTACTGGGGTGATTTATAGGGGTTACTGGGGTGATTTATAGGGGTTACTGGGGTGATTTATAGAGGTTACTGGGGTGATTTATAGGGGTTACTGGGGGTAATTTATAGGGGTTACTGGGGGTGATTTATAAGGGTTACTGGGGTGATTTATAGGGGTTACTGGGGTGATTTATAGGGGTTACTGGGGTGATTTATGGGGGTTACTGGGGGTAATTTATAGGGGTTACTGGGGGTGATTTATAGGGGTTACTGGGGTGATTTATAGGGGTTACTGGGGTGATTTATAGGGGTTACTGGGGTGATTTATAGGGGTTACTGGGGTGATTTATGGGGGTTACTGGGGGTAATTTATAGGGGTTACTGGGGTGATTTATAGGGGTTACTGGGGTGATTTATAGGGGTTACTGGGGTGATTTATGGGGGTTACTGGGGGTAATTTATAGGGGTTACTGGGGGTGATTTATAGGGGTTACTGGGGTGATTTATAGGGGTTACTGGGGTGATTTATAGGGGTTACTGGGGTGATTTATAGGGGTTACTGGGGTGATTTATGGGGGTTACTGGGGGTAATTTATAGGGGTTACTGGGGTGATTTATAGGGGTTACTGGGGTGATTTATAGGGGTTACTGGGGTGATTTATGGGGGTTACTGGGGGTAATTTATAGGGGTTACTGGGGTGATTTATAGGGGTTACTGGGGTGATTTATAGGGGTCACTGGGGTAATTTATAGGGGTTACTGGGGTAATTTATAGCGGTTACTGGGGTAATTTATAGGGGTTACTGGGGTGATTTATGGGGGTTACTGGGGTAATTTATAGGGGTTACTGGGGTAATTTATAGGGGTTACTGGGGTGATTTATAGGAGTTACTGGGGTGATTTATAGGGGTTACTGGGGTAATTTATAGCGGTTACTGGGGTAATTTATAGGGGTTACTGGGGTAATTTATAGGGGTTACTGGGGTGATTTATGGGGGTTACTGGGGTAATTTATAGGGGTTACTGGGGTGATTTATAGGGGTTACTGGGGTAATTTATAGGGGTTACTGGGGTAATTTATAGGGGTTACTGGGGTAATTTATAGGGGTTACTGGAGTAATTTATAGGGGTTACTGGGGTAATTTATAGGGGTTACTGGGGGTCATTTATAGGGGTTACTGGGGTGATTTATAGGGGTTACTGGGGTGATTTATAGGGGTTACTGGGGTGATTTATAGGGGTTACTGGGGTAAGTTATAGGAGTTACTGGGGTAATTTATAGGGGTTACTGGGGGTCATTTATAGGGGTTACTGGGGTGATTTATAGGAGTTACTGGGGTAATTTATAGAGGTTACTGGGGTGATTTATAGGAGTTACTGGGGTAATTTATAGGGGTTACTGGGGTAATTTATAGGGGTTACTGGGGTGATTTATGGGGGTTACTGGGGTGATTTATAGGAGTTACTGGGGTAATTTATAGGGTTTACTGGGGTGATTTATAGGGGTTACTGGGGTGATTTATAGGGGTTACTGGGGTAATTTATAGGGGTTACTGGGGTAATTTATAGCGGTTACTGGGGTAATTTATAGGGGTTACTGGGGTGATTTATAGGGGTTACTGGGGTGATTTATAGCGGTTACTGGGGTGATTTATGGGGGTTACTGGGGTAATTTATAGGGGTTACTGGGGTAATTTATAGGGGTTACTGGGGTAATTTATAAGGGTTACTGGGGTGATTTATAGGAGTTACTGGGGTGATTTATAGGGGTTACTGGGGTCATTTATAGGGGTTACTGGGGTCATTTATAGGGGTTACTGGGGTAATTTATAGGGGTTACTGGGGTAATTTATAGGGGTTACTGGGGTGATTTATGGGGGTTACTGGGGTAATTTATAGGGGTTACTGGGGTGATTTATAGGGGTTACTGGGGTAATTTATAGGGGTTACTGGGGTAATTTATAGGGGTTACTGGGGTAATTTATAGGGGTTACTGGGGTCATTTATAGGGGTTACTGGGGTAATTTATAGGGGTTACTGGGGTAATTTATAGGGGTTACTGGGGGTCATTTATAGGGGTTACTGGGGTGATTTATAGGGGTTACTGGGGTAATTTATAGGGGTTACTGGGGTGATTTATAGGGGTTACTGGGGGTCATTTATAGGAGTTACTGGGGTAATTTATGGGGGTTACTGGGGTAATTTATAGGGGTTACTGGGGGTCATTTATAGGGGTTACTGGGGTGATTTATAAGGGTTACTGGGGGTCATTTATAGGGGTTACTGGGGTAATTTATAGGGGTTACTGGGGTAATTTATAGGGGTTACTGGGGTGATTTATAGGGGTTACTGGGGTAAGTTATAGGAGTTACTGGGGTAATTTATAGGGGTTACTGGGGGTCATTTATAGGGGTTACTGGGGTGATTTATAGGAGTTACTGGGGTAATTTATAGAGGTTACTGGGGTGATTTATAGGAGTTACTGGGGTAATTTATAGGGGTTACTGGGGTAATTTATAGGGGTTACTGGGGGTCATTTATAGGGGTTACTGGGGTGATTTATAGGGGTCACTGGGGTAATTTATAGGGGTTACTGGGGTAATTTATAGGGGTTACTGGGGTGATTTATAGCGGTTACTGGGGTAAGTTATAGGGGTTACTGGGGTGATTTATAGGGGTCACTGGGGTAATTTATAGGGGTTACTGGGGTAATTTATAGGGGTTACTGGGGTGATTTATAGCGGTTACTGGGGTAATTTATAGGGGTTACTGGGGTGATTTATAGCGGTTACTGGGGTAATTTATAGGGGTTACTGGGGTGATTTATAGGGGTCACTGGGGTAATTTATAGGGGTTACTGGGGTAATTTATAGGGGTTACTGGGGTGATTTATAGCGGTTACTGGGGTAATTTATAGGGGTTACTGGGGTGATTTATAGCGGTTACTGGGGTGATTTATAGGGGTTACTGGGGGTCATTTATAGGGGTTACTGGGGGTCATTTATAGGGGTTACTGGGGTAATTTATAGGGGTTACTGGGGTGATTTATAGGGGTTACTGGAGTAATTTATAGGGGTTACTGGGGTGATTTATAGGGGTTACTGGGGGTCATTTATAGGGGTTACTGGGGTAATTTATAGGGGTTACTGGGGTAATTTATAGGGGTTACTGGAGTAATTTATAGGGGTTACTGGGGTAATTTATAGGGGTTACTGGGGGTCATTTATAGGGGTTACTGGGGTGATTTATAGGGGTTACTGGGGTGATTTATAGGGGTTACTGGGGTGATTTATAGGGGTTACTGGGGTAAGTTATAGGAGTTACTGGGGTAATTTATAGGGGTTACTGGGGGTCATTTATAGGGGTTACTGGGGTGATTTATAGGAGTTACTGGGGTAATTTATAGAGGTTACTGGGGTGATTTATAGGAGTTACTGGGGTAATTTATAGGGGTTACTGGGGTAATTTATAGGGGTTACTGGGGTGATTTATGGGGGTTACTGGGGTGATTTATAGGAGTTACTGGGGTAATTTATAGGGTTTACTGGGGTGATTTATAGGGGTTACTGGGGTGATTTATAGGGGTTACTGGGGTAATTTATAGGGGTTACTGGGGTAATTTATAGCGGTTACTGGGGTAATTTATAGGGGTTACTGGGGTGATTTATAGGGGTTACTGGGGTGATTTATAGCGGTTACTGGGGTGATTTATGGGGGTTACTGGGGTAATTTATAGGGGTTACTGGGGTAATTTATAGGGGTTACTGGGGTAATTTATAAGGGTTACTGGGGTGATTTATAGGAGTTACTGGGGTGATTTATAGGGGTTACTGGGGTCATTTATAGGGGTTACTGGGGTCATTTATAGGGGTTACTGGGGTAATTTATAGGGGTTACTGGGGTAATTTATAGGGGTTACTGGGGTGATTTATGGGGGTTACTGGGGTAATTTATAGGGGTTACTGGGGTGATTTATAGGGGTTACTGGGGTAATTTATAGGGGTTACTGGGGTAATTTATAGGGGTTACTGGGGTAATTTATAGGGGTTACTGGGGTCATTTATAGGGGTTACTGGGGTAATTTATAGGGGTTACTGGGGTAATTTATAGGGGTTACTGGGGGTCATTTATAGGGGTTACTGGGGTGATTTATAGGGGTTACTGGGGTAATTTATAGGGGTTACTGGGGTGATTTATAGGGGTTACTGGGGGTCATTTATAGGAGTTACTGGGGTAATTTATGGGGGTTACTGGGGTAATTTATAGGGGTTACTGGGGGTCATTTATAGGGGTTACTGGGGTGATTTATAAGGGTTACTGGGGGTCATTTATAGGGGTTACTGGGGTAATTTATAGGGGTTACTGGGGTAATTTATAGGGGTTACTGGGGTGATTTATAGGGGTTACTGGGGTAAGTTATAGGAGTTACTGGGGTAATTTATAGGGGTTACTGGGGGTCATTTATAGGGGTTACTGGGGTGATTTATAGGAGTTACTGGGGTAATTTATAGAGGTTACTGGGGTGATTTATAGGAGTTACTGGGGTAATTTATAGGGGTTACTGGGGTAATTTATAGGGGTTACTGGGGGTCATTTATAGGGGTTACTGGGGTGATTTATAGGGGTCACTGGGGTAATTTATAGGGGTTACTGGGGTAATTTATAGGGGTTACTGGGGTGATTTATAGCGGTTACTGGGGTAAGTTATAGGGGTTACTGGGGTGATTTATAGGGGTCACTGGGGTAATTTATAGGGGTTACTGGGGTAATTTATAGGGGTTACTGGGGTGATTTATAGCGGTTACTGGGGTAATTTATAGGGGTTACTGGGGTGATTTATAGCGGTTACTGGGGTAATTTATAGGGGTTACTGGGGTGATTTATAGGGGTCACTGGGGTAATTTATAGGGGTTACTGGGGTAATTTATAGGGGTTACTGGGGTGATTTATAGCGGTTACTGGGGTAATTTATAGGGGTTACTGGGGTGATTTATAGCGGTTACTGGGGTGATTTATAGGGGTTACTGGGGGTCATTTATAGGGGTTACTGGGGGTCATTTATAGGGGTTACTGGGGTAATTTATAGGGGTTACTGGGGTGATTTATAGGGGTTACTGGAGTAATTTATAGGGGTTACTGGGGTAATTTATAGGGGTTACTGGGGGTCATTTATAGGGGTTACTGGGGTAATTTATAGGGGTTACTGGGGTAATTTATAGGGGTTACTGGGGTAATTTATAGGGGTTACTGGGGTGATTTATAGGGGTTACTGGGGTGATTTATAGGGGTTACTGGGGTGATTTATAGGGGTTACTGGGGTAATTTATAGCGGTTACTGGGGTAATTTATAGGGGTTACTGGGGTGATTTATGGGTGTTACTGGGGTGATTTATGGGGGTTACTGGGGTAATTTATAGGGGTTACTGGGGTAATTTATAGGGGTTACTGGGGTAATTTATAGGGGTTACTGGGGTGATTTATAGGAGTTACTGGGGTAATTTATAGGGGTTACTGGGGTAATTTATAGGGGTTACTGGGGTGATTTATAGGAGTTACTGGGGTAATTTATAGGAGTTACTGGGGTAATTTATAGGAGTTACTGGGGTAATTTATAGGGGTTACTGGGGTGATTTATAGGAGTTACTGGGGTAATTTATAGGGGTTACTGGGGTGATTTATGGGGGTTACTGGGGTAATTTATAGGGGTTACTGGGGTAATTTATAGGGTTTACTGGGGTAATTTATAGGAGTTACTGGGGTGATTTATAGCGGTTACTGGGGTAATTTATAGGGGTTACTGGGGTAATTTATAGGAGTTACTGGGGTGATTTATAGCGGTTACTGGGGTAATTTATAGGGGTTACTGGGGTAATTTATAGGAGTTACTGGGGTGATTTATAGCGGTTACTGGGGTAATTTATAGGGGTTACTGGGGTAATTTATAGGGGTTACTGGGGTAAGTTATAGGGGTTACTGGGGTAATTTATAGGAGTTACTGGGGTAATTTATAGGGGTTACTGGGGTAATTTATAGGAATTCGTGGGGGTAATTTATAGGGGTTACTGGGGTAATTTATAGCGGTTACTGGGGTAATTTATAGAGGTTACTGGGTTAATTTATAGGGGTTACTGGGGTGATTTATAGGGGTTACTGGAGTAATTTATAGCGGTTACTGGGGTAATTTATAGGGGTTACTGGGGTAATTTATAGGGGTTACTGGGGTAATTTATAGCGGCTACTGGGGTAATTTATAGGGGTTACTGGGGTAAGTTATAGGGGTTACTGGGGTAATTTATAGGGCTTACTGGGGTAATTTATAGGAATTAGTGGGGTAATTTATAGGAATTAGTGGGGGTAATTACAGTACTCTGGGATGCATTCCATCAGGGCCAGGAGACTTGTCTACCTTTAGCCCCATTAGCTTGCCCACCACTACCTCCTTAGTGATAATGATTGTTTCTAGGTCCTCACCTGCCATAGCCTCCTTGCCAACAATTATTGGCATGTTATTTGTGTCTTCCACTGTGAAGACCAGCACAAAAAACCTGTTCAATGCCTCATTTCCTATTATTAAATCCCCCTTCTCATCCTCTAAAAGGACTCTTACAAGACCAGAAAACCATAAGACATGGGAGCAGAATTAGGCCACTCGGCCCATCGAGTCTGCTCCGCCATTCAATCATGGCTGATATTTTCTCATCCCCATTCTCCTGCCTTCTCCCCATAATCCCTGATCCTCTTATTAATCAAGAACCTATCTATCTCTGTCTTAAAGACACTCCGTGATTTGGCCTCCACAGCCTTCTGCGGCAAAGAGTTCCACAGATTCACCACCCTCTGGCTAAAGAAATTCCTCCTCATCTCTGTTATAAAGGATCGTCCCTTCAGTCTGAGATTGTGACCTCTGGTTCTCGCTTTTCCTACAAGTGGAAAAATCCTCTCCACGTCCACTCTATCCAGGCCTCGCAGTATCCTTTAAGTTTCAATACGATACCCCTCTCCTCCTTCTAAACTCCAATGAGTACAGACCCAGAGTTCTCAACCGTTCCTCATACGACAAGCTCTTCATTCCAGGGATCATTCTTGTGAACTTTCTCTGGACCCTTTCCAAGGCCAGCACATCCTTCCTTAGAAACAGGGCCCAAAACTGCTCACAATACTCCAAATGGATGCCTTGTCCTCCCCTTAGCATGTTTCCTTCTCCTTGGGATGGATTTCTGTTGTGCTTCCCGAATAACCCCAAAAACTCTTGCACCTGCTGTTCCACTGTCTTCCCTGCTAGTCTCCTTTTCCAATCAACTCTGGCCAGCTCCTCCCTCGTGTCTTTGTAGTTACCCTTATTTAATTGTAATACCGTTATGGAATTTCCTGCTACCTTGTTAAATGTTTTTAAGGCAAAGGTAGATAGATTATTGAACAGTAAGCGAATAAAAGGTTACAGTGAGTGGGCGGGTAAGTGGAGCTGAGTCCACAAAAAGATCAGCCATGATCTTTTTGAATGGCAGAGCAGACTCGAGGGCCCAGAGACCCAGGTTCGATTCCGGCTTGGGTCACTGTCTGTGTGGAGTCTGCATGTTCTCCCCGTGTCTGCGTGGGTTTCGTCCGGGTGCTCCAGTTTCCTCCCACAAGTCCCGAAAGATGTGCTGTTCGGTAATTTGGACATTCTGAATTCTCCCTCTGTGTACCCGAACAGGTGCTGGAATGTGGAGACTAGGGGCTTTTCACAGTAACTTCTTGCAGTGTTAATGTAAGCCTACTTGTGACACTGATAAAGATTATTATGGTTATTATTATCTGCGTTTTGTGCTCGCAACATTTAAGGACAGGCTGAAAATCATAGAATTTACAGTGCAGAAGGAGGCCATTCGGCCCATCGAGTCTGCACCAGCCCTTGGAAAGAACACCCTACCCAACACCTCCACCCTATCCCCATAACCCAGTAACCCCATCCAACACTAAGGGCAATTTGGGACACTAAGGGGCAATTTAGCATGGCCAATCCACCTAACCTGCACATCTTTGGACTGTGGGAGGAAACCGGAGCACCCGGAGGAAGCCCACGCAGACACGGGGAGAACGTGCAGACTCCGCACAGACAGTGACCCAAGCCGGAATCGAACCTGGGACCCTGGAGCTGTGAAGCAATTGTGCTAACCACCGTGCTACCGTGCTGCCCCAATATGGGGCAATCTAGGGCTGATTCTCCCAGAATGAGACCATGCCCCCATGCCGGCGTACAAACGGCAAAATTTAACTCCCGAAATTCCTTGAAAAAAGTTAGACTAATTCCCAGCCCTGCAGGGGGCTAGCAGGGACCCCCGGAGTGAATCTCACAGCTTTTGCTGCAGGTGTGGGCCCCCGAACTTCCGGGTCAGAGGCCGCGCATGCGCAAGATGACAACCTACAGCGGCCGCGCACCTGAGCTTCAACCCCCGCACGTTTAATCCCCGGCCGCCTTTAGGACCCCCCCTGGTCTCCAATCCCTCGAGCATCCCGAACGGCAATCGGTGATTAGTTCCACGCCGTCGGGAACGCGGCTGGTCGCAGGACTGACGATCGTGCCTCTGGCAATGGGCCCTCGGTGACATAGCGTACTCCACGGTGACGCCGATTTTCGGGCCCCGGAGAATCGCCGGACCGGCGACGGGCCCAATTACGGCATCAAACTGGAGTCTCTGCATCGGCGCCGGCCGCGATTACGCCGTCGGGCTGCGGCGAATCCAGCCCTTTGTGTACAGAATTGAAAGAATGAAGAGTGGTTTTCAAATCTGATGCAGAGTTGGCTATGGCACTGCAGTCGTGTGTGTCTGTGGCAGCAGTTTAGTTTTGGCATGGGGGCGACTGAGGACCAATGTTTACCTGAACCATTCTTTCTCATTTTATATATTTGTAGGAAGTTTTTCTACAATAATAATCGCTACAGGGGCTGGTTTAGCACAGTGGGCTAAACAGCTGGCTTGTAATGCTGAGCAAGGCAGCAGCGCGGGTTCAATTCCCGTACCGGCCTCCCCAAACAGGCGCCGGAATGTGGCAACTAGGGATTTTCACAGTAACTTAATTTGAAGCCTACTTGTGACAATGAGCGATTACTATTATCTGTTTTTATATTGAGCTAGTTTACTCTCATATCTATCTTACGTTTCTTCATAACTTTATTTGTAGCTTTCTGTTGACCTTTAAAGTTTTCCTAATCCTCTCGTTTCTCACTTATCTTTGCCACTTTGTATGTATTTTCTTTCAATTTGATACTCTCCCTTATTCCCTTAGATATCCATGGCTGATTAACCTTTTCCTACAGTCCTCCCTTTTCACTGGTATATACTTTTGCTGAGCACTGTGAGAAATCGCTTTGAAAGCCCTCCATTGTTCCTCAATCCTTTGTGGAGAAAGGTCTCCACAAAGACCTTTCTCCCAATCTACCCTGGCCAACTCCTCCCTCAGCCCATTGTAATCTCCTTTGTTTGAGCACAAGGCACTGGTATTGGATTTTACCTTCTCACACTCCATCTGTATTTTAAATTCAACCATATTGTGATCACTCCCTCCGAGAGGATCCCTAACTATGAGATCATTAGTCAATCCTGTCTTATTACACAGAACCAGATCTGGGATAGTTTGCTCCCTCTTAGGTTCCATTACATACTGTTCTAGGAAACTATCGTGGATACATTCTATAAACTCCTCCTCAAGGCTGTCCTGACTGACTTGGTTTTGACCAATCGACATGTAGATTAAAATCCCCCATGATAATTACCGTACCTTTTATACATGCATCAGTTATTTCTTTGTTTATTGCCCATTCCATCGTGATGTTATTATTTGGTGGCCTATAAGCTACACCTATCACCTTTTCTCCTTACTATTTCTAATGTCCACCCAAATGGATTCAACCTTTTTCTCTATAGAACCTATGATGTTATCCTTAAATATCAGAGCTACACCACCTCCCTTCCCTTCCTATGTGTCCTTCCGAAGAGTCTGATTGCAGTGGTGACGGGGTGTGTTTTGTTCCCAGTGGTATGACCTTGATGCACCAGAACAAATTGGGTTCCCTCTCCAGTACAAGACGAGTTTGGATAATTTCCAGAAGCTGCTTCTGCTGCGCTGTTTTCGGGTCGACCGTGTTTACCGTGCAGTGATGGACTTTATCACTGTCACAATGGGAGAAAAGTAAGTGATTTAATTACCACGTTACCTGGACAAGGAAAATTAAATATCAATTACCTGACTGTAAAAATGGATCAGGTTTCAGCAAAGGCAGAGCCTAGGACATTTCTGCTGGATTCTATTACCATTTTGACTGCTAAAGACCTTTGCAGCTTTACAACAAACAACCAAAAGGTCCCTAAAATTCCTCTATCTGTGAAAGTGCAATTACAAAAACGTGAGGAGTCATTTCTTAAGCCACAGCTTTTTGTTTGAGTGCGATTGGCTACAGGCGGAAATGAAAACACAAAGCTGCAATCTTCTTGATCTGTCCGAGTTCATTGGAAGAAATGGGGCCTTTTACAACCGTCTTGAATTACAATACATTTGTATGCCGAGGGGCAGAAATGATTTCATCGAGATGAATAAATCTGGATAGCTGTTATTGTGCTTGAGTGGTTGAGGAATATCAGATTGCAGTCGGTAACCTGAGTGAGTTTCTTAACACAATTAGAACCCACTCTAGATAATAGTTACAGGAAAACTGCAAATGTGTCCCTCTAACGACAGAGTAAACTAGAAAGGTGTTATAACCTGCCTGCTTACCATTGGCTGGGGACTAATGACAATCCCACAATCCTGTGGGAGTATGAGCTTCCCCAATGAGGGGGGGCGGAGAAACCATTAGTAAACTCCGAGTATAAATAAAGCTGGCCAGTTTAGGAACCAGCAGGAAGGAGTGTGCAGCAAGGGAAGTTGCTGCTGCTGTTATATATATATGTTATTGTAACTAAATGTTATTACTTTGTATCCTTGAAACTCATGCTGGATTCTTCGTGGCCCTCACAAAACTGGTGACGAAGATGGGATAGAGCCGCTGACATGACGGAGGCAGCAGACTCTGACTCCGAGATGGAGACACAGGATGAATCAGAGGGGGAAATCCTCGGGTCCACGGGCCGTGGATGTACAACCGCGCCGTTCATCACGGTAGTGCCGGTTTCCGTCTCGTTACACGCCGCCTGATCCAGCGCCGCGTGCAAATGGCGTCCGGCCTGCGGCCAAACGAGTCCGACGCCCTCCTTCGCCAGGGTCTTCGGTGGATTCCTTGGACTTTGGAGGGGGAGGGATGTTATAACCTGCCTGCTAACCATTGGCTGGGGACTAATGACAATCCCACAATCCTGTGGGAGTATGAGCTTCGCCAATGAGGGGGGCGGAGAAACCATTAGTAAACTCCAAGTATAAATAAAGCTGGCCAGTTTAGGAACCAGCAGGAAGGAGTATGCAGCAAGGGAAGTTGCTGCTGCTGTTATATATATATGTTATTGTAACTAAATGTTATTACTTTGTATCCTTAAAACTCGTGCTGGATTCTTCGTGGCCCTCACAAAAAAAAGGGTTCCTCTAGAACAGGCCCTCCCGGATTTATCTTGTTAAGTAGCTCTAATCCATGTCTGATTTTATGGATCTTTGTTTGGCTGCTAATAATTTGCAACAGAAAGTTAATTCAATTATCTGTTAGCCTCGTGTTGGTCTCATCAGGTGGAGTCTTTTTATAACAACACAGAACTGCCAAATACCATTACATTTAGAAAAACGATATTAAATGCTGATTGCTAAGAAAGCAATTAGGAGAGCATAGAGGGGATATTAAAAAGCTCTGTCTGATAAAAGTAGGGAAAATCCCAAGATATTCTATAAGTATATCAATGGGAATGGGATAACCAGGGAAAGGGTAGGATCCATTAGGGAGCAAGGGAGAAATCTGTTGGTGGAGCCTGAGGTAGTTGGTAGGGTGTTGAATGAATATTTCACACCTGTCTTCACGCAAGAGAATGAGGAGGTAGGCACGGAACTCGGGGAGAGAGACTGTGAGGTTCTTGAGCAAATTGTCACAGGGAGTCGGCTTAAAATTGGACAAATCTCCGGGTGCGGATGAATTGTGTCCCAGGCTGCTGAGGGAAGCGAGAGAGGAGATTGCCGGGGCTCTGACCCAAATTTTTAATTCTTCTCTGGCCTTGGGGGAGGTGCCAGAGGACTGGAGAACAACTGGTGTGGTCCCGCTATTTAAGGAGAACTGTAGAGAAAAACCAGGGAACTACAGACCAGCGAGTTTCACGTCAGTGGTTTGGAAACTATTGGAGAAGATTGTGAAGGAGAGAATCTATCTCCACTTGGAGAGACAAGGCTTGATCAGGGATAGTCAGCATGGCTTTGTCAGAGGGAGGTCATGCCTAATGAATTTGATTGAATTTTATGAGCATGTGAAGCAATCCGCCTGTGCCCCCCCCCCCACCCCCCCCCACACCCGCCTGTGCCCCCCCCCCCACCCCCCCCCCACCCCCCCCACCCCCACCCCCACCCCCGGCAGTGCATTCCAGACCGTCACCACTCACTGGGTAAAAATGTTTTTCCTCAAATCCCCGTCATCGTCATTTATATAAATGATGAATAATAGGGGGCCCAGCACAGATCCCTGTGGTACCCCACTGGACACTGGCTCCCAGACACGAAAGCAGCCGTCTGTCATCACCCTCTGTCTCCTACAGCTCAGCCAATTATAAATCCACCTTACCAAATCACTCTGTATCCCATGTGTGCATTTGCCTTTTTTATGTCTCCCATGTGGGGCCTTGTCAAAGGCTTTGCTGAAATCCATGTAAACTACATCAACTGCACTACCCTCATCTACACTCCTTGTCACATTAGTTGAAGGTCAGTCACAAGGGGACACAAGTGACAGGAGGTTTAGGGGGGTTTTGAGGAAAAACATTTACCCAGAGTGTGGTGAGGGTTTGGATGGCACCGCCTGGGAGGGTGGTAGAGGCGGGCCTGGAACGCGCTGCCTGGGAGGGTGGTAGAGGCGGGTTGCCTCACATCCTTTAAAAAGTACCTGGAGTACTTGGCATGTCGTAACATTCGAGGCGATTGGCCAAGTGCTGGCCAATGGGATTCGGTGGGCAGGTCAGGGTCGTTCATGTGTCGGTGCAGACTGGATGGGCCGAACGGCCTGTTGTGCACTGTATTTTTCCGTGATTGAAAATGTTTGAATTTTTCATTAGCCAGTTTGACGACACGTGCACGAGTTGTGATTTAATCCATTTCAATCTTCACCAGGTTTGTCCAGCCACCTGTCATTAGTTTTGAGGCCATCTTTGAACAAAGCACTCCAAATTCTCCCATCGTCTTTATCCTGAGTCCCGGATCCGACCCAGCCTCTGATCTCCTAAAGCTGGCTGAGAGATCTGGGTTTGGAACAAGTCGACTGAAATTCCTCGCTATGGGACAAGGACAAGAAAAGGTACATGAACCAGGTCTAGTCGAGGATAATGGAGAAATTCATTCAATTTGGGCATTTGTGTTTAAACCCATTGAGTTTGTCAATTACTGTTTACTGTCAATAGTGTATCTCCGCTCTGTCATTGGAGCTGCCGTTATTATATGCCCATTCAGCCATTTCTGTTCTACTTCTACCAGTACTGTGGCTTTGCCGACATATCATACACCATATGGGCAGCACGGTAGCATAGTGGTTAGCGCAATTGCTTCACAGCTCCAGGATCCCAAGTTCGATTCCCAGCTGGGTCACTGTCTGTGTGGAGTCTGCACATCCTCCCCGTGTCTGCATGGGTTTCCTCCTGGTGCTCCGGTTTCCTCCCACAGTCCAAAGATGTGCAGGTTAGGTGGATTGGCCATGATAAATTGCCCTTAGTGTCCACAATTGCCCTTCGTGTCCAAAAATTGCCCTTAGGTTGGGTGGGGTTACTGGGTTATGGTGGTGTGGGCTTGGGTAGGGTGCTCTTTCCAAGGGCCGGTGCAGACTCGATGGGCCGAATGGCCTCCTTCTACACTGTAAATTCTATGAAATATTTACCTGCCATATGTTCACACACAGGCAGCAAGGTGATTCCAGATATCCTGAGATCTGCAGCAAGCAGATGCTTGAGCAAAGCGGGCTGAAGGTATATCCATGGATATGAAGCAGTTCCTTTACTTCCAACTTCTTTTTTCAGTGAGGTGCTGGAGTCTGCTGGGAATTAGCTCCACAAAGTTCCAGGAACTTGCTTCAACCCTCATTCATAGAATCATAGAATTTACAGTGCAGAAGGAGGCCATTCGCCCCATCGAGTCTGCACCGGCCCTTGCAAAGAGCACCCCACTCAAGCCCACGCCTCTACCCTATCCCTGTAACCCAGTAACTCCCACTTAACCTTTTTGGACACTAAGGGCAATTTATCATGGCCAATCCACCTAACCTGCACATCTTTGGACTGGGGGAGGAAACCAGAGCACCCGGAGGAAACCCACGCACACACGGGGAGAACGTGCAGACTCCGCACAGACAGTGACCCAAGCTGGGAATTGAACCTGGGACCCTGGAACTGTGAAGCAACAGTGCTAACCACTGTGCTACCGTGCTGCCCTTTATGCATGAACCGAGATGAGTTACTTTTGTCCAGAGAGGATCTCACAGCTTGGTCTGAACCAGTCTTACCTAGAATGCAAACATGTCTGCTTTCTGCCGAATGATTCTGGGGCGTAACCAGGAAGTAGGAACCTTGGTCCATTGGTTGTCTAATGCTAGCCCACCCAGCCTGGGATAGGCCCCAGCCAAGGCTGCAGCCTGGAATCTTGATCTGTTTGACTCAGTCCCTCACCAAAGTCTGACAGTAGTGTTGACGATATTAGCAGAATAATCTTTAAAGTGTGTTTGTGGCATTCTTCTGCCTACTTTAAAAATAACAACATTTTTAAAATAAAGTTTTTTCCAATTAAGGGGCAATTTAGCGTGGCAAATCCACCTACCCTGCACATCTTTGGGTTGTGGGGGCGAAACCCACGCAGACACGGGGAGAATGTGCAAACTCCACACGGACAGTGACCCAGAGCCGGGATCGAACCTGGGGCCTCGGTGCCGTGAGGCAGCAGTGCTAACCACTCCGCCACCGTGCTGCCCTTCTGTCTGCTATTTTAACCCATTTAAAATAAACCCGATACTGCCCACATTGAAATGGAGATAGAAGAATATCAGATGAAAGATGTATTTGTGATAGCATAGGAATAAACTCAAAAAAGATATTCATGTTATATTCTTTGTGGAAATAAGCACTGCATTGCAATAGCACCAGTGGACCACACTGTGTAAATATGTGAGGTGTTCCTCTCCCCTCTCTTTGGCAGGTGGCACTGCAGTTGCTGGAGACCGCAGTCGCCCGTGGACAGTGGCTAATGTTGCAGAACTGTCACCTCCTGGTGAAGTGGCTGAAGGAACTGGAGAAAGCTTTGGAAATGATCCACAAACCTCATCCCGACTTCCGCTTGTGGCTCACCACTGACCCAATCGAAGACTTTCCAATCGGAATACTCCAGAACTCACTGAAGGTACATTTAGGAATGATTAGACTCCGGAGTTTCGACAAATAAAAAGGATGACGTTGAAATAATGGTGTGATTTACCGGCTGCGGCTGACCAGAATCGGAGCGGGAGAGGCTTCCCCGGAGATTCCCGATGGACGTCGCCTCAAGAGACCTTACCAGAGCTCTCAATCTGGATCCTACCCACAGTGGGCAGGACCCAGTCTGGCACGGAACGGCCATCCAGCATCTATCGGCACACCATGGAGACCCCAGCCGGGCGATATTCGGCACTACTCCCCACCCAAGGGTGGGGGGGGGGTGTCTCCCAGGCGATTGGAGGCCGCCGGTGGTTGGCCTCCGAGCAGGATGCCACCCAGGCACCTTGGCAGTGCCTCCCTGGCAGTGCCTCCCTGGCAGCGCCTCCCTGGCAGCGCCTCCCTGGCAGCGCCTCCCTGGCAGCGCCTCCCTGGCAGCGCCTCCCTGGCAGCGCCTCCCTGGCAGCGCCACCCTGGCAGCGCCACCCTGGCAGAGCCACCCTGGCAGCGCCACCCTGGCACACAGGTAGTGTGCCACCCAGTGCCAACCTAGCACTGCCAGGGTTCCCAGGTAGCACTGCCAGGCTGGAAGGGGCATTGCCAGGATGTCAGGCTGGTAGTGCCAAGTCACCAGGCTGGCATTTTGCCCATGCCAGGGTTCGGACCTGGGGGTGCTCTGACTGTGTGAGGTGGGGGGGGGGGGGCTCCAAAGATTGGGGCACCATTTTCTCTTCCTACACTCAGGAGCTCTGCTCAGTGCCGGAGATTATGCTAAACTGCGGCCTTGAGGGATCATTCCTCGCCGGGGCCCGAAATAGCGACAGAGGTTGTGCTAGGAAAGACCCCACCAGTCCCACCCAGAACACAGTCTGTGTTCTCCTGGAGGACCGGAGCGCCCGGAGGAAACCCATGCAGACACGGGGAGGATGTGCAGACTCCGCACAGACAGTGACCCAGCGGGGAATCGAACCTGGGACCTTGGAGCTGTGAAGCAACAGTGGTAACCACTGTGCTACCGTGCTGCCCGGCGAAGTCCTTTCGGCCCCGGCTGGTGTGGCGCCAAATGCCTTTCCCGCCGGTCGGCGGCGCGCAAACCACTCCGGCGCGGGCATAGCCCCTCAAGGTGAGGGCTTGGCCCCTAACGGTGCGGAGAAATCCGCACCTTTGGGCGGCCCGACGCCGGAGTGGTTCCTGCCACTCCATCCCGCCGGGACCCCCGCCCTGCCGGGACCCCCCCGCCCCGCCGGGATCCCCCGCCCTGCCGGGACCCCCCCCCGCCCCGCCGGGACCCCCCCCGCCCCGCCGGGACCCCCCCGCCCCGCCGGGACCCCCGCCCCACCGGGACCCCCCCACCCCGCCGGGACCCCCCCCGCCCCGCCGGGACCCCCCCCGCCCCGCCGGGACCCCCGCCCCACCGGGACCCCCCCCGCCCCGCCGGGACCCCCCCCACCCCGCCGGGACCCCCCGCCCCGCCGGGACCCCCGCCCCACCGGGACCCCCCCCGCCCCGCCGGGAACCCCCCCGCCCCGCCGGGAACCCCCCCCGCCCCGCCGGGACCCCCGCCCCACCGGGACCCCCCCCGCCCCGCCGGGACCCCCCCACCCCGCCGGGAACCCCTGCCCCGCCGGGTGGGGGAGAATCCCGCCCCTGGTGGATATGTGCCTGAGTCATTGAAGATGGCAGGACAGGTGGAGAGGGCGGTTAATAAAGTACCACATGCTGAGATTTATAGATAGGGGCAGAGAATACAAAGGCACGGAAATTACATTGAACCGGATAAATCACTGGCTTGTCCTCAATGGATTATTGGAGCCAGGTTTGGGCTCCACACTTTTGGAAGGATGTGAAGGTATTACAGAGATTCACAAGGATAGTTCCAGATGAGGGACTTCAGCAACATGGATAGATTGGTGAAACTGGGACTCTGTAATTCGATCTCCTCCATGGCTCATCTCCACTGCCAACATCCTTGTTTGTGCCTTTGTTGCTATCGTCTCAGCTATTTCAACACTCTGCTGGTTGCTCTCCACATTTCACCCTCTGTAAACTTCAGCTTGTCCAAGGGCAGAATTCTCCCATGGCCCCCCCCGGCGGGTTCACTGGTGGGCGGGTGGGGGAGGGGAGAGAATTCGGCAGGAATCCAAATATTGGTTTCATGCCAGTGTGAACCTCCAGGGGATCTTCCGCTGATGCCCACCACAGCACATCAGAGACTGGTGTGAAACTGATTTACATCCCCCTAATTGTGACTAGATCCGCCCCCCCCCCCAGGACTCCCTAACGAGGGAGACCCCCCCCCCCATGGACCCCCTTGACAGGGACCCCCTTGACGGGGAGACCCCCCTAGCGACCCCATGAATAGGAACCACTCACAGAGACTAGAGGGACCCCACAGAGACCCCATAACTTTTTTTTTAATTAAATATTTTATTGAAAATTTTTGGTCAACCAACACAGTACATTGTGCATCCTTTACACAATATTATAACAACACAAATAACAACGGCCTATTTTATAAACAAAAAATGAATAAATAATAAATAACAAAAATGAAAACTAACCCTAATTGCAACTGCCTTGTCACAAGTAACACTCTCCAAAAATATAATTTAACAGTCCAATATATAATTATCTGTAGCAACGACCTATACATATTATACAGTATATATTAACAACCCTGAGAGTCCTTCTGGTTCCTCCTCCCCCCCCCCCCCCCCCCCCCCCCCCCCCGATCCTGGGCTGCTGCTGCTGCCTTCTTTTTCCCATTCCGTCTATCTTTCTGCGAGGTATTCGACGAACGGTTGCCACCGCCTGGTGAACCCTTGAGCCGACCCCCTTAGGACGAACTTAATCCGCTCTAGCTTTATAAACCCCGCCATGTCATTTATCCAGGTCTCCACCCCCGGGGGCTTGGCTTCTTTCCACATTAGCAATATCCTGCGCCGGGCTACTAGGGACGCAAAGGCCAAAACATCGGCCTCTCTCGCCTCCTGCACTCCCGGCTCTTGTGCAACCCCAAATATAGCCAACCCCCAGCTTGGTTCGACCCGGACTCCTACTACTTTTGAAAGCACCTTTGTCACCCCCATCCAAAACCCCTGTAGTGCCGGGCATGACCAAAAGAGACCCCATAACTAAAGGAACCCACCACAGGGACCCCCTGACTAAAGGGACCCACCCCTCCCCAGAGAAAAGAGGCCCTTCTCTGGAAGCTAGAGAGCAATCCAGACAGAGGCAGTGAAGCGAATTGCAGCTGTAACACTTACTGGAAGCTCTACGTGTCCATTCCTGGAAAGACAGCAGCTTTAACCGGTGTTTCAACCCCATAAATCCATTAGCTGCAGGCCATTCATTCATTTTTAGTAGTGGGCTGTGATTGACAGCTTCCACAAAACAGCTGCAGCCTTGATTCATTCATCTCCCTTCATGGATCAGTGACTCTAAGTGGTGGAACCCCAATGTTGCAAACATCAACCACATCACAGGGAGGTAAGTGCATTCCAATCAGTAAGTGCATTCCCATAACTCAAGTATGTGACTGCAATGTCCTTACTGCTCTTTGATGTGGTTGATGTTCACTACCCATTAACAAGTAACAAAACATATTTCACTATCCTCTAACAAGTAACAATACCTAGTCAATGTTCTCTAACCAGTAATTATACTTGGTCACTGCAGGTCGTTACAGAACCACCCAATGGTCTGAAGCTGAACATGCGAGCTACTTATTTCAAGATCAGTCAAGAAGCCTTGCACGCGTGCCCACACACTGCCTACATGTCCCTCATCTATGTGCTGGCATTCTTCCATGCTGTTGTCCAGGAGCGAAGAAAATATGGCAAAATTGGATGGAATGTTCCATATGATTTCAATGAATCTGATTTTCTGGTAAAGTGCCTTCTAGATTTAATTTTCTTCCATGTATCCTTTTAACTTTTATATATTTTAGCAATTGGTGTTAAACAAAACAGATTTCACAGCTTCATTAAAATAAAAGCAAAATACTGCAGCTGCTGCAAATCTGAAACAAAATCGGAAAAGGCTGGAAAATCTCAAAAGGTGTGGCAACGTCCGTGGGGAGAGGAACAGAGTTAACGTTTCAAATTTATATGACACTCGCGTATGGACGGCACAGTGGCGCAGTGGTTAGCACTGCTGCCTCACGGCACCGAGGACCCAGGTTCAATGCCCGGACCCGGGTCACTGTCCGTGTGGTGTCCGCGTGGGTCTCACCCCCACACAGGAGTAGGTGGATTGGCCATGCTAAATTGCCCCTTATTTGGAAAAAAATGAATTGGGCACTCGAAATTTTTTTTTTTTTTAAATGATTCTCACGTATGAACCATATGGACTTGAAACTTGAACTCGATTTCTCTCCTCTCAGATATTGTCAGACACACTGAGTTTTTCACTGGTTCATTGTTTCGTATGGAGTTAGAGACGGTGTAAATGGGGAGAAATAATTGGATTTGAGTCGGCGATCTCAGCAGACAACCACGGCAGTGCGAGCAAAACACAATGTCATTCTATTCTCCAGACAGAACGCAGGAGCAAACAATGACAGGGTTCTGTTGTACGCTAGCTGTAAGGAAGTCCCCAAGCAGCTCCACTCTGGAGACCCACAACCTTGTGACAGAATGGTTAAGAAGGGAATGTGTGGGGAAATGAGGAGGTTAGTCCCTGTGTCAGGATGCCCGCCCAGTCTTTGGTGTCAGTATCAGCTTGCTGTGTTACCAAGAGCCGCACATACATCCCGATTGGCTGTGACTGTAAAGCAGCTCGGTGTTCTGGAGAAGCTGGGGTTTCGGGAGACGGTACACATGGCATTAAAAAAATAATGGAATGCAGATATCACAAAACATACAAATATAAAAGCCAAGAGGTGAATAAAACTCATTTAGAACACCATGTGCAGTATTTGGCTTCACATTCAGAAGGGTTAAAGAGGTTACAATGACGTTTCACTGGATTTCCTGTAATTGGGGGTACACATCTGATGATAGATTTGAAACTTTTGACGTTGGAATAATGAAGATTACTGAGAGATACGAGACAATATAACATAGAACAGTACAGCACGGAACAGGCCCTTCGGCCTTCGAGCATTGTCCGAAACCAAGATCAAGCTATCCCACTCCCTGTCATTCTGGTGTGCTCCATGTGCCTATCCAATAACCGCTTGAAAGTTCCTAAAGTGTCCGACTCCACTATCACAACAGGCAGTCCATTCTACACCCTAACCACTCTGATTAAAGAACCTACCTCGGACATCCCTCCTATATCTCCCACCCTGAATCTTATAGTTATGCCCCCTTGTAACAGCTACATCCACCCGAGGAAATAGTCTCTGAACGTCCACTCTATCTATCCCCCTCATTATCTTATAAACCTCTATTAAGTCGCCTCTCATCCTCCTCCGCTCCAAAGAGAAAAGCCCTAGCTCCCTCAGCCTTTCCTCATAAGACCTATCCTGCAAACCAGGCAGCATCCTGGTAAATCTCCTTTGCACCCTTTCCAATGCTTCCACATCCTTCCGATAATGAGGTTACCAGAACTGCACACAATACTTCAAATGTGGTCTCACCAGGGTCATGTATAGTTGCAGCATAACCCTGCGGCTCTTAACCTCAAGCTCCCTGTTAATAAACGCTAACACACTATAAGCCTTCTTCACGGCTCTATCCACTTGAGTGGCAACCATCAGAGATCTGTGGACATGAACCCCAAGATCTCTCTGTTCCTCCACATTCCTCAGAACCCTGCCGTTGACCCTGTAATCCGCATTCAAATTTGTCCTACCAAAATGAATCACCTCGCACTTATCGGGGTTAAACGCCATTTGTCATTTTTCGGCCCAGCTCTGCATCCTATCAATGTCTCTTTGCAGCCTACAACAGCCATCCACCTCATCCACTACTCCACCAATCTTGGTGTCATCAGCAAATTTACTGACCCACCCTTCAGCCCCCTCCTCCAAGTCATTGATAAAAATCACAAATAGCAGAGGACCCAGCACTGATCCCTGTGGTACACCGCTGGTAACTGGTCTCCAGTCTGAACATTTTCCATCCACCACCACCCTCTGTCTTCTATGTGATAGCCAGTTACTTATCCAATTGGCCAAATTTCCCTCTATCCCACACCTCCTTACTTTCTTCATGAGCCGACCATGGGGAACCTTATCAAACGCCTTACTGAAATCCATGTGTACGACATCAACTGCTCTACCTTCATCTACACACTTAGTTACCTCCTCAAAGAGTTCAATCAAATTTGTGAGGCAAGACTTACCCTTCACGAATCCGTGTTGACTATCCCGGATTAAGCTGCATCTTTCCAGATGGTCATAAATCCTATCCTTCAGGACCTTTTCCATTGTCTTCCCGACAACCGAAGTAAGACTAACTGGCCTATAATTACCAGGGTAATTCCTATTCCCTTTCTTGAACAGAGGAACAACATTCGCCACTCTCCAGTCCTCTGGCACTATCCCCGTGGTCAGTAGCCCAGTCCATCACGCAAACCAGCCTCCCATCCATCGACTCTGTCTATAATTCCCGCTGCCTCGGAAAGGCAGCCAGCATAATTAAGGACCCCACGCACCCCGGACATACTCTCTTCCACCTTCTTCCATCAGGAAAAAGATACCAAAGCTTGAGGTCCCATACCAACCGACTCAAGAACGGCTTCTTCCCTACTGCCATCTGACTTTTGAATGGACCTACCTCGTATTAAATTGGTCTTTTCTCTACATCTTGCTATAACTGTAACATATTCTGCAGTCTCTCCTTCCTTCCCTATGTACGGTATGCATTGTTTGTACAGCATGCAAGAAACAATACTTTTCACTGTATACTGATACATGTGACAATAATAAATCAATTCAAATACATCAGGTTCGAAGACCCAAACGCCCTGCCTGCCTTCCTCTCTGTAATAGCACCTTTTTAATTCTGGCCACCTTCCCTCCCCATATGAATGAGGTAATCATCCCTTCAATCTCTCCAAAAAATGCCTTTGGCAGGAAAATTGGCAGGCATTGAAAAATAAACAGGAATTGCAGCAACACATTCATTTTAACTGCCTGTACCCGACCCACCAGTGACAGAGGGAGACCGTCCCACCTTATGCCTCACCAACTTGATTGACTTTTTTGAAGAGGTGACAAAGAAAATTGATAAGGGAAGGGCTGTGGATGTAGTTTATATGGACTTTAGTAAGGTACAAAAACTAAAATCACATGGGATTTTGGGTGAGCTGGCTAGATGGATACAAAACTGGCTCGGTTATAGAAGACAGAGAGTAGCGCTGGAAGGGTGTTTTTCTGATTGGAGATCTGTAGCTAGCGATGTTCCGCAGGGATCAGTGCTGGGTCCTCTGTTGTTTTTATAAATGATCTGGAGGAAAATGTGGGTGGTCTGATTAGTAAGTTTGCGGATGACACGAGGATTGGCGGAGTTGCTGATAGTGCCGAGGATGGTCAGAGGATTTAGATAAATTTCTCGACTTGGGCACAGAAATGGCAGATGGAGTTTAATCCAGACAAATACGAGGTGATGCATTTTGGAGGATCAAATCTAGGTATATATTATACTGTAAACAGCAGAACCCTTAGGAACATTAACATACAGAGGGTAAAAGCAAATTACTGTGGATGCTGGAATCTGAAATGAAAGAGAAAATGCTGGAAAATCTCAGCAGGTCTGGCAGCATCTGTAGGGAGAGAAAAGAGCGAACGTTTTGAGTCCGATGACTCTTTGTCAAAGCTGGGATACAGAGGGATCTGGACGTGCAGGTCCACAGTTCCTTAAAAGTGGCAACACAGGTGGCCAAGGAGATGAAGAAGGCATGTTTTCCTTCATCAGCCGGGGCATTGAGTACAAGAGTTGGGAAATCATGTTGCAGCTGTATAAAACTTGGTTAGGCCGCATTTGGAGTATTGCGTGTAGTTTTGGTCACCACATTATCAGAATCGTAGAATTTACAGTGCTGAAGGAGGCCATTTGGCCCACTGAGTCTGCACCGGCTCTTGGAAAGACCACCCTACCTAAGGCCACACCTCCACCCTATCCCTGTAACCCAGTTACCCCACCTAACCTTTTTGGATACAAAGGGCAATTCAGCACGGCCAATCCACCTAACCTGCACATCTTTGGACTGTGGGAGGAAACCGGAGCCCCCGGAGTAAACCCACGCACACACTGGGAGAATGTGCAGACTCCACACAGACAGTGACCCAAGCCGGGAATCGAACCTGGAACCCTGAAGCTAGGAACAAGGCTCTGTAGCTGGAAGGTTAAAGGTATTTAAAGATGTGCAGCTTGGAGGGGAACTTGCAGTTGTGGTGTTCTCATCGACCTGCTGCCGAGGTGGTAGAGGTCCCGAGTTTGGAAGGTGCTGTTGAAGGAACCTTGGTGAGTTACTGCAGTGTATCCTGTAGATGGTGCACCTGTGTGATGGTGACCTAGGGAGTGAGTGGATCAGGCTCTGGTTAAGTGGCCTCTTTTGTTCTGAATAGTGTTGAGTTGTTTGAGTTTTGGAGTATCACTCATCCTGGCAAGGGAAGAGTATTCCATCACACTCCTGACATTTCCTTGTAAACAGGGACTGCAGCGGTTCAAAGAAGGCAGCTCCCCACCACCTTCTCAAGGGCAATTAGAGATGGGCAGTAAAGGTTGGCCTGGCCAGTGACCCCACATCCCGTGAATGAATTCAATCAAAGATGGCAAACAGGCTTGAAGAAGTCAGGAGCTGAGTTACTCTCCACAGAATTCCCAGTCCCAGACCTAAACTTGATTTGATTTGGATTTCGGCGGCAGCGGTGCGCAGGGGCCTTCTTGGAGGTGAGTAGTGTATTTAAAAACCTTACCTTTACAGGAGCAGCCCTTTGGATTTCGGCGGCAGCGTGGTCAGGGGCCTTCTGGGAGGTGAGTAGTGAGTTTAAAAGCTCTTACCTTTACAGGAGCAGCCCTTTGGATTTCGGCGGCAGCGGTGCGCAGGGGCCTTCTGGGAGGTGAGTAGTGTATTTAAAAACCTTACCTTTACAGGAGCAGCCCTTTGGATTTCGGCGGCAGCGGTGCGCAGGGGCCTTCTGGGAGGTGAGTAGTGAGTTTAAAAGCTCTTACCTTTACAGGAGCAGCCCTTTGGATTTCGGCGGCAGCGGTGCGCAGGGGCCTTCTGGGAGGTGAGTAGTGAATTTAAAAGCTCTTACCTTTACAGGAGCAGCCCTTTGGATTTCGGCGGCAGCGGTGCGCAGGGGCCTTCTTGGAGGTGAGTAGTGTATTTAAAAACCTTACCTTTACAGGAGCAGCCCTTTGGATTTCGGCGGCAGCGTGGTCAGGGGCCTTCTGGGAGGTGAGTAGTGAGTTTAAAAGCTCTTACCTTTACAGGAGCAGCCCTTTGGATTTCGGCGGCAGCGGTGCGCAGGGGCCTTCTTGGAGGTGAGTAGTGTATTTAAAAGCCTTACCTTTACAGGAGCAGCCCTTTGGATTTCGGCGGCAGCGGTGCGCAGGGGCCTTCTTGGAGGTGAGTAGTGTATTTAAAAACCTTACCTTTACAGGAGCAGCCCTTTGGATTTCGGCGGCAGCGGTGCGCAGGGGCCTTCTGGGAGGTGAGTAGTGTATTTAAAAACCTTACCTTTACAGGAGCAGCCCTTTGGATTTCGGCGGCAGCGGTGCGCAGGGGCCTTCTGGGAGGTGAGGAGTGAATTTTAAAAGCCTTACCTTTACAGGAGCAGCCCTTTGGATTTCGGCGGCAGCGGTGCGCAGGGGCCTTCTGGGAGGTGAGGAGTGAATTTAAAAAGCCTTGCCTGGTCCCGTGTCTGTTCTTCTTTTCTGTTTTATTTGTTTTTATATAAGGCGGGAACCGGAAGTTCGACCCGCGGACCTCTGGCAAGTCCCCCCCCCCAACCAATAAATTCTGGTGGAGAGGACCTCGAGGGTTGTAATCTCGGGATTACTCCCTGTGCCACGTGCCAGTGAGGCTAGAAATAGGAAGATAGAGCAGACAAACACGTGGCTAAACAGCTGGTGTAGGAGGGAGGGTTTCCGTTATCTGGACCACTGGGAGCTCTTCCGGGGCAGGTGTGACCTGTATAAGATGGACGGGTTGCATCTAAACCGGAGAGGCATAAATATCCTGGCCGCGAGGTTTGCTAGTGTCACACGGGAGGGTTTAAACTAGTATGGCAGGGGGTGGGCACGGGAGCAATAGGTCAGAAGGTGAGAGCATTGAGGGAGAACTAGGGAATAGGGACAGTGTGGCTCTGAGGCAGAGCAGACGGGGAGAAGTTGCTGAACACAGCGGGTCTGGTGGCCTGAAGTGCATATGTTTTAATGCAAGGAGCATTACGGGTAAGGCAGGTGAACTTAGAGCTTGGATTACTACTTGAACTATGATGTTGTTGCCATTACAGAGACCTGGTTGAGGGAAGGGCAGGATTGGCAGCTAAACGTTCCAGGATTTAGATGTTTCAGGCGGGATAGAGGGGGATGTAAAAGGGGAGGCGGAGTTGCGCTACTTGTTCGGGAGAATATCACAGCTATACTGCGAGAGGACACCTCAGAGGGCAGTGAGGCTATATGGGTAGAGATCAGGAATAAGAAGGGTGCAGTCACAATGTTGGGGGTATACTACAGGCCTCCCAACAGCCAGCGGGAGATAGAGGAGCAGATAGGTAGACAGATTTTGGAAAAGAGTAAAAACAACAGGGTTGTGGTGATGGGAGACTTCAACTTCCCCAATATTGACTGGGACTCACTTAGTGCCAGGGGCTTAGACGGGGCGGAGTTTGTAAGGAGCATCCAGGAGGGCTTCTTAAAACAATATGTAAACAGTCCAACTAGGGAAGGGGCGGTACTAACAAAGAACAAGAACAAAGAAATGTACAGCACAGGAACAGGCCCTTCGGCCCTCCAAGCCCGTGCCGACCATACTGCCCGACTAAACTACAATCTTCTACACTTCCTGGGTCCGTATCCTTCTATTCCCATCCTATTCATATATTTGTCAAGATGCCCCTTAAATGTCCCTATCGTCCCTGCCTCCACTACCTCCTCCGGTAGTGAGTTCCAGGCACCCACTACCCTCTGCGTAAAAAACTTGCCTCGTACATCTACTCTAAACTTTGCCCCTCTCACCTTAAACCTATGCCCCCTAGTAATTGACCCCTCTACCCTGGGGAAAAGCCTCTGACTATCCACTCTGTCTATGCCCCTCATAATTTTGTATACCCTCATAATTTTGTACTGCACCTGGTATTGGGGAATGGGCCCGGCCAGGTGGTAGATGTTTCAGTAGGGGAGCATTTCGGTAACAGTGACCACAATTCAGTAAGTTTTAAAGTACTGGTGGACAAGGATAAGAGTGGTCCGAGGATGAATGTGCTAAATTGGGGGAAGGCTAATTATAACAATATTAGGCGGGAACTGAAGAACATAGATTGGGGGCGGATGTTTGAGGGCAAATCAACATCTGACATGTGGGAGGCTTTCAAGTGTCAGTTGAAAGGAATACAGGACAGGCATGTTCCTGTGAGGAAGAAAGATAAATACGGCAATTTTCGGGAACCTTGGATGACGAGTGATATTGTAGGCCTCGTCAAAAAGAAAAAGGAGGCATTTGTCAGGGCTAAAAGGCTGAGAACAGACGAAGCCTGTGTGGCATATAAGGAAAGTAGGAAGGAACTTAAGCAAGGAGTCAGGAGGGCTAGAAGGGGTCATGAAAAGTCATTGGCAAATAGGGTTAAGGAAAATCCCAAGGCTTTTTACACGTACATAAAAAGCAAGAGGGTAGCCAGGGAAAGGGTTGGCCCACTGAAGGATAGGCAAGGGAATCTATGTGTGGAGCCAGAGGAAATGGGCGAGGTACTAAATGAATACTTTGCATCAGTATTCACCAAAGAGAAGGAATTGGTAGATGTTGAGTCTGGAGAAGGGGGTGTAGATAGCCTGGGTCACATTGTGATCCAAAAAGACGAGGTGTTGGGTGTCTTAAAAAATATTAAGGTAGATAAGTCCCCAGGGCCGGATGGGATCTACCCCAGAATACTGAAGGAGGCTGGAGAGGAAATTGCTGAGGCCTTGACAAAAATCTTTGGATCCTCGCTGTCTTCAGGGGATGTCCCGGAGGACTGGAGAATAGCCAATGTTGTTCCTCTGTTTAAGAAGGGTAGCAAGGATAATCCCGGGAACTACAGGCCGGTGAGCCTTACTTCAGTGGTAGGGAAATTACTGGAGAGAATTCTTCGAGACAGGATCTACTCCCATTTGGAAGCAAATGGACGTATTAGTGAGAGGCAGCACGGTTTTGTGAAGGGGAGGTCGTGTCTCACTAACTTGATAGAGTTTTTCGAGGAGGTCACTAAGATGATTGATGCAGGTAGGGCAGTAGATGTTGTCTATATGGACTTCAGTAAGGCCTTTGACAAGGTCCCTCATGGTAGACTAGTACAAAAGGTGAAGTCACACGGGATCAGGGGTGAACTGGCAAGGTGGATACAGAACTGGCTAGGCCATAGAAGGCAGAGGGTAGCAATGGAGGGATGCTTTTCTAATTGGAGGGCTGTGACCAGTGGTGTTCCACAGGGATCAGTGCTGGGACCTTTGCTCTTTGTAGTATATATAAATGATTTGGAGGAAAATGTAACTGGTCTGATTAGTAAGTTTGCAGACGACACAAAGGTTGGTGGAATTGCGGATAGCGATGAGGACTGTCTGAGGATACAGCAGGATTTAGATTGTCTGGAGACTTGGGCGGAGAGATGGCAGATGGAGTTTAATCCGGACAAATGTGAGGTAATGCATTTTGGAAGGGCTAATGCAGGTAGGGAATATACAGTGAATGGTAGAACCCTCAAGAGTATTGAAAGTCAAAGAGATCTAGGAGTACAGGTCCACAGGTCATTGAAAGGGGCAACACAGGTGGAGAAGGTAGTCAAGAAGGCATACGGCATGCTTGCCTTCATTGGCCGGGGCATTGAGTATAAGAATTGGCAAGTCATGTTGCAGCTGTATAGAACCTTAGTTAGGCCACACTTGGAGTATAGTGTTCAATTCTGGTCGCCACACTACCAGAAGGATGTGGAGGCTTTAGAGAGGGTGCAGAAGAGATTTACCAGAATGTTGCCTGGTATGGAGGGCATAAGCTATGAGGAGCGATTGAATAAACTCGGTTTGTTCTCACTGGAACGAAGGAGGTTGAGGGGCGACCTGATAGAGGTATACAAAATTATGAGGGGCATAGACAGAGTGGATAGTCAGAGGCTTTTCCCCAGGGTAGAGGGGTCAATTACTAGGGGGCATAGGTTTAAGGTGAGAGGGGCAAAGTTTAGAGTAGATGTACGAGGCAAGTTTTTTACGCAGAGGGTAGTGGGTGCCTGGAACTCACTACCGGAGGAGGTAGTGGAAGCAGGGACGATAGGGACATTTAAGGGGCATCTTGACAAATATATGAATAGGATGGGAATAGAAGAATACGGACCCAGGAAGTGTAGAAGATTGTAGTTTAGTCGGGCAGTATGGTCGGCACGGGCTTGGAGGGCCGAAGGGCCTGTTCCTGTGCTGTACATTTCTTTGTTCTTTGTTCTTTGATTTATTATTGTCGCCTGTATCAGTATACAGTGAAAAGTGTTGTTTCTTGCATGCTGTACAGACAATGCATACCGTACATAGGGAAGGAAGGAGAGACTGCAGAATGTAATGTTACAGTCATAGCAAGGTGCAGAGAAAAGATCAACTTAATACGAGATAGGTCCATTCAAAAGTCTGATGGCAGTAGGGAAGAAGCTGTTCTTGAGTCGGTTGGTACGGGACCTCAAACTTTGGTATCTTTTTCCTGACGGAAGAAGGTGGAAGAGAGTATGTCCGGGGTGCGTGGGGTCCTGAATTATGCTGGCTGCCTTTCCGAGGCAGCGGGAATTATAGATAGAGTCAATGGATGGGAGGCTGGTTTGCGTGATGGACTGGGCTACATTCACAGCCTTTTGTAGTTTCCTGCGGTCTTGGGCAGAGCAGGCTCCATACCAAGCTGTGATACAACCAGAAAGAATGCTTTCTATGGTGCATCTGTAGAAGTTGGTGATAGTCGTAGCTGACATGCCAAATTTCCTTAGTCTTCTGAGAAAGTAGAGCCGGCGGTGGGCTTTCTTAACTATAATGTCGGCATGGGGGGGGGGACCAGGACAGATTGTTGGTGATCGGGACACCTAAAAACTTGAAGCTCTCGACCCTTTCTACTTTGTTCCCATTGATGTAGACAGGGGCATGTTCTCCACTACGCTTCCTGAAGTCGATGACAATCTCCTTGGTTTTGTTGACAGTGAGGGAGAGATTATTGTCGTCGCACCAGTTCACCAGATTCTCTATCTCATTCCTGTACTCGGTCTCGTCATTGTTTGAAATCCGACCCACTACGGTGGTGTCATCAGCAAATTTGAAAATCGAGTTGGAGGGGAATTTGGCCACACAGTCATAGGTGTATAAGGAGTATAGTAGGGGGCTGAAGACACAGCCTTGTGGGACACCGGTGTTGAGGGTGATCGTGGAGGAGGTGTTGTTGCCTATCCTTACTGATTGTGGCCTGTGGGTGAGAAAGTTCAGGATCCAGTCGCAGGGGGAGGAGCCGAGGTCAAGGCCACGGAGTTTGGAGATGAGTTTTGTAGGAATGATGGTGTTGAAGACTGAGCTGTAGTCGATAAATAGGAGTCTGACATAGGTGTCTTTGTTATCTAGGTGTTCCAGGGTAGAGTGCAGGGCCATGGAGATGGTGTCTGCTGTGGACCTGTTGCAGCGGTAGGCGAACTGTAGTGGATCAAGGCAATCCGGGAGGCTGGAGTTGATTCGGGCCATGACTAACCTTTCGAAGCACTTCATGATGATGGATGTCAGAGCCACTGGATGATAGTCATTAAGGCCATGCTGCTTGGCTTTTTTTTGGTACAGGGATGATGGTCGTCTTCTTGAAGCAGGTAGGGACCTCAGATTGTTGTAGAGAGAGGGTGAAGATGTCTGCAAATACCCCCGCCAGCTGCTCCGCGCAAGACCTGAGTGCTCGTCCGGGTACCCCATCCGGGCCAGTGGCTTTCCGAGGGTTGACCTTCGAGAAGGCTGTTCTGACGTTTGCAGTGGTGATCTCAGATACAAGTTCATCCACGGCTTCTGGGGTGGAGGGCTCGCTCTCGCTGACCTCTTGCTCAAAGCCGGCATAGAATGCGTTGAGCTCATCAGGGAGCGGTGCGTTGGAGCCGGTGATTTTACATGCCTTCATCTTGTAGCCTGTTACGTCTTGCAGACCTTGCCATAGTCGGCGGGGGTCCGTGTGGCTAGCCTGGGACTCGAGCTTGGTCCGGTTCTGTCTTTTGGCATTTCTGATGGATTTCTTTAGATCATATCTGGCTTTCTTGTAGAGGTCAGGGTCATCTGACTTGAACACCTCAGACCGAGACTTCAGCAAGCAGTGGATATCCCTGTTCATCCAGGGTTTCCGGTTGGGGAACACGCGGATTTGCTTCTTTGGCACACAGTCTTCTACACTTACTAATGAAGTCAGTTACTGTAGTGACGTACTCGTTCAGGCTGGTCGCAGAGTTTTTAAATACTGACCAGTCCACTGACTCTAAGCAGTCCCGTAGGAGATCATCCGATTCCTCAGACCAACAACGCACGTCTTTCTTTGACGGATTCTCCCGCTTCAGTTTTTGCTTATAAGCCGGGAGCAGGAGCACAGCCTTGTGGTCAGATTTGCCAAGGTGTGGGCGGGCGATAGAGCGATCGGCATGTTTGATATTTGTGTAGCAGTGTCCAGGATGTTTGGGCCTCTGGTGGAACAGGTGACGTGTTGGTGGTAATTTGGTCGTACGCTCTTGAACTTGGCCTGATTGAAGTCCCCAGCTGCAATGAACAAGGCCTCGGGATGTTTTGTTTCGAGGCTATTTGTGGTGGTGAATATTTCGTCCAGTGCGATTTTCACGTTTGCATGGGGTGGGATGTAAACTGCCGTCAGGATAACGGAGCTGAACTCCCACGGAAGGTAGTAGGGGCGGCATTTTAGCGTCAGGTATTCTAGGTCCGGGGAGCAGAAACTCGCCAGTGTTGCTACATCTCGGCACCAGGAGGTGTTGATTAGGAGGCAGATCCCACTTCCCCGAGCCTTGCCTGAGGCCGCCGTACGGTCCATTAGGTGGATTGAGAAGCTCTCTGGTTGTAGGGCACAGTCCGGTGAAGCAGGAGTGAGCCATGTCTCCGTGAAACAGAGTATGCTGGGTTTGAAGTACATTAGTGGCAACTTGTTCATCTGTAAGACTCTCGTGCTGTCATGAGATCATGGAAGGTGCTATTTAAATGCAGGGGCGTCATTCTCCGACCCCCCGCTGGGTCGGAGAATGGCCGTTGGCCGCCGTGAATCCCGCCCCCGCCGAAGTCTCCGGTACCGGAGATTGGGCGGGGACGGGAATCGGGCCGCGCCGGTTGGCGGGACCCCCCGCTCAATTCTCCGGCACGGATGGGCCGAAGTCCCGCCCAGAAATTGCCTGTCCCGCCGGCATAAATCAAACCTGGTATTTACCGGCGGGACCAGGCGGCGTGGGCGGGCTCCGGGGTCCTGGGGGGGGGCGTGGGGTGATCTGATCCCAGGGGGGTGCCCCCACGGTGGCCTGGCCTGCGATCGGGGCCCACCGATCCGCGGGCGGGCCTGTGCCGTGGGGGCACTCTTTCCCTTCCACCTCCGCCACGGTCTCCACCATGGCGGAGGCAGAAGAGACTCTCCCCACTGCGCATGCGTGGGAAACTGACAGCGGCCGCTGACGCTCCCGCGCATGCGCCGCATTTCCGCGCCAGCTGGCGGGACAACAAACGCCATTTCCGCCAGCTGGTGGGGCGGAAATCCCTCCAGCGTCGGCCTAGCCCCTCAATGTTGGGGCTCGGCCCCCAAAGATGCGGAGCATTCCGCACCTTTGGGCCGGCGTGATGCCCGTCTGATCGGCGCCGATTTGGGCGCCAGTCGGCGGACCTCGCGCCGTTGGGGGAGAATTTCGCCCCAGGTCTTTTCTTTGAGACAAATCTGCAATTCCATGAAATTGTATCAACAAGTTACAGTTTGACACAGGAATGCAAATCAACTCAATAAGAATCAGCCTCTATTGTAATGTACGTGAATCACCCGTTTCTGCCTATTTGTAACTCGTTTGCCAAATATAACAGCTTTTCACAAAAGGTCCAGGATGGAAGCTCACCTGTTTGTTCTTGTACCTCAGGTCTGTATGGAGATTCTCAACACTTACTTGACAAAGGCTTTTCAACAGAATGACACCAAAATTCCCTGGGGCAGTCTGAAGTATTTAATTGGAGAGGTACGCTCTCTCTTCTCACTCCTTTCATTGTATTACAGAGTCAACTATAGCCAACAATATGGTTTGCTCATTATTTCTCAAAGATTTTGATATGATTTACTTGGAACCAACTAAAATACATTTATTTATATGAAGTAAAAGTTTGATAACATATTTCATTGCAAAGTGAGGGAGTGCCGCACTGTCAGAGGGTCAGTACTGAGGGAGTGCTGCACGGTCAGAGGGTCAGTACTGAGGAAGATCTGCACTGACAGCTGGTCAGTACTGAGGGAGTGCTGCACTGTCACAGCGTCAGTACTGAGGGAGCGCCGCACTGTCAGAGGGTCAGTACTGAGGGAGTGCTGCACTGTCAGAGGGTCAGTACTGAGGAAGATCTGCACTGACAGCTGGTCAGTACTGAGGGAGTGCTGCACTGTCAGAGGGTCAGTACTGCGGCAGTGCTGCATTGTCAGAGGGTCAATACTGAGGGAGTGCTGCACTGTCAGAGGGTCATTGCTGAGGGAGTGCTGCACTGTCAGAGGGTCTGTACTGAGGGAGTGCTGCACTGTCAGAGGGTCAGTACAGAGGCAGTGCTGCACTGTCAGAGGGTCAGTACTGAGGGAGTGCCGCACTGTCAGGGGGTCAGTACTGAGGGAGCGCTGCACTGTCAGAGGGTCAGTACTGAGGAAGATCTGCACTGACAGCTGGTCAGTACTGAGGGAGTGCTGCACTGTCACAGCGTCAGTACTGAGGGAGCGCCGCACTGTCAGAGGGTCAGTACTGAGGGAGTGCTGCACTGTCAGAGGGTCAGTACTGAGGAAGATCTGCACTGACAGCTGGTCAGTACTGAGGGAGTGCTGCACTGTCAGAGGGTCAGTACTGCGGCAGTGCTGCATTGTCAGAGGGTCAATACTGAGGGAGTGCTGCACTGTCAGAGGGTCATTGCTGAGGGAGTGCTGCACTGTCAGAGGGTCTGTACTGAGGGAGTGCTGCACTGTCAGAGGGTCAGTACAGAGGCAGTGCTGCACTGTCAGAGGGTCAGTACTGAGGGAGTGCCGCACTGTCAGGGGGTCAGTACTGAGGGAGCGCTGCACTGTCAGAGGGTCAGTACTGAGGGAGTGCTGCACTGTCAGAGGGTCAGTACTGAGGGAGTGCTGCACTGTCAGAGGGTCAGTACTGAGGGAGTGCCGCACTGTCAGAGGGTCAGTACTGAGGGAGTGCTGCACTGTCAGAGGGTCAGTACTGAGGAAGATCTGCACTGACAGCTGGTCAGTACTGAGGGAGTGCTGCACTGTCACAGCGTCAGTACTGAGGGAGCGCCGCACTGTCAGAGGGTCAGTACTGAGGGTGTGCTGCACTGTCAGAGGGTCAGTACTGAGGGAGTGCTGCACTGTCAGAGGGTCAGTACAGAGGCAGTGCTGCACTGTCAGAGGGTCAGTACTGAGGGAGTGCCGCACTGTCAGAGGGTCAGTACTGAGGAAGATCTGCACTGACAGCTGGTCAGTACTGAGGGAGTACTGCACTGTCAGAGGGTCAGTACTGAGGGAGTGCTGCACTGTCAGAGGGTCAGTACTGAGGCAGTGCTGCATTGTCAGAGGGTCAAGATTGAGGGAGTGCTGCACTGTCAGAGGGTCATTGCTGAGGGAGTGCTGCACTGTCAGAGGGTCTGTACTGAGGGAGTGCTGCACTGTCAGAGGGTCAGTACAGAGGCAGTGCTGCACTGTCAGAGGGTCAGTACTGAGGGAGTGCCGCACTGTCAGGGGGTCAGTACTGAGGGAGTGCTGCACTGTCAGAGGGTCAGTACTGCGGGAGCGCTGCACTGTCAGAGGGTCAGTACTGAGGGAGTGCTGCACTGTCAGAGGGTCAGTACTGAGGGAGTGCTGCACTGTCAGAGGGTCAGTACTGAGGGAGTGCCGCACTGTCAGGGGGTCAGTACTGAGGGAGTGCCGCACTGTCAGAGGGTCAGCACTGAGGGACTGCTGCACTGTCAGAGGGTCAGTACTGAGGGAGTGCCGCACTGTGAGAGGGTCAGTAATGAGGCAGCGCCGCACTGTCAGAGTGTCAGTACTGAGGGAGTGCTGCACTGTCAGAGGGTCAGTACTGAGGGAGTGCTGCACTGTCAGAGGGTCAGTACTGAGGGAGTGCTGCACTGTCAGAGGGTCAGTAATGAGGGAGCGCTGCACTGTCAGAGAGTCAGTACTGAGGGAGTGCCGCACTGTCAGAGGGTCAGTACTGAGGGAGTGCTGCACTGTCAGAGGGTCAGTACTGAGGAAGATCTGCACTGACAGCTGGTCAGTACTGAGGGAGTACTGCACTGTCAGAGGGTCAGTACTGAGGGAGTGCTGCACTGTCAGAGGGTCAGTACTGAGGCAGTGCTGCATTGTCAGAGGGTCAAGATTGAGGGAGTGCTGCACTGTCAGAGGGTCAGTCCTGAGGGAGTGCTGCACTGTCAGAGGGTCAGTACTGAGGGAGTGCTGCACTGTCAGAGGGTCAGTACTGAGGAAGTTTTGCACTGTGAGAGGGTCAGTACTGAGGGAGTGCTGCACTGTCAGAGGGTCAGTACTAATGGAGTGCTGCACTGTCAGATGGTCAGGACTGAGGGAGTGCTGCACTGTCAGAGGGTCAGTACTGAGGAAGTTTTGCACTGTGAGAGGGTCAGTACTGAGGGAGTGCCGCACTGTCAGAGGGTCAGTATAGAGGCAGTGCTGCACTGTCAGAGGGTCAGTCCTGAGGGAGTGCTGCACTGTCAGAGGGTCAGTACTGAGGGAGTGCTGCACTGTCAGAGGGTCAGTACTGAGGAAGTTTTGCACTGTCAGAGGGTCAGTACTGAGGGAGTGCTGCACTGTCAGAGGGTCAGTACTAATGGAGTGCTGCACTGTCAGATGGTCAGGACTGAGGGAGTGCTGCACTGTTCGAAGGTCAGTACTGAGGGAGTGCTGCACTGTCAGAGGGTCAGTACTGAGGGAGTACCGCACTGTCAAAGGGTCAGTACTGAGGGAGCGCCGCACTGTCAGAGGGTCAGTACTGAGGGAGCGCCGCACTGTCAGAGGGCCAGTACTGAGGGAGTGCCGCACTGTCAGAGGCTCAGTACTGAGGGAGTGCTGCACTGTCAGAGGGTCAGGACTGAGTAAGTTCTGCACTGTCAGTGGCTCAGTACTGAGGGAGTGCTGCACTGTCAGAGGCTCAGTACTGAGGGAGTGTTGCACTGTCAGAGGGTCAGTAGTGAGGGAGTGTTGCACTGTCAGAGGGTCAGTAGTGAGGGAGTTCTGCACTGTCAGAGGGTCAGTACTGAGGGAGAGCCGCACTGTCAGAAGGTCAGTACTGAGGGATCGCTGCACTGTCAGAGGGTCAGTACTGAGGGAGTGCTGCACTGTCAGAGGGTCAGTACTGAGGGAGTGCTGCACTGTCAGAGGGTCAGTGCTGAGGGAGTCCTGCACTGATAGATGGTCAGTACTGAGGGAGTGCTGCACTGTCAGAGGGTCAGTAGTGAGGGAGTTCTGCACTGTCAGAGGGTCAGTACTGAGGGGGTGCCGCATTGTCAGAGGGTCAGTGCTGAGGGAGTGCCGCACTATCAGAGGGTCAGTACTGAGGGAGTGCTGCACTGTCAGAAGGTCAGTACTGAGGGAGCGCTGCACTGTCAGAGGGTCAGAACTGAGGGAGTGCCGCACTGTCAGAGGGTCAGTACTGAGGGAGTGCCGCACTGTCAGAGGGTCAGTACTGAGGGAGTGCAGCACTGTCAGAGGGTCAGTACTGAGGAAGATCTGCACTGACAGCTGGTCAGTACTGAGGGAGTGCTGCACCGACACAGCGTCAGTACTGAGGGAGCGCCGCACTGTCAGAGGGTCAGTACTGAGGGAGTGCTGCACTGTCAGAGGGTTAGTACTGAGGCAGTGCTGCATTGTCAGAGGGTCAATACTGGGGGAGTGCTGCACTGTCAGAGGGTCATTGCTGAGGGACTGCTGCACTGTCAGAGGGTCAGTACTGAGGGAGTGCCGCACTGTCAGGGGGTCAGTACTGAGGGAGTGCTGCACTGTCAGAGGGTCAGTACTGAGGGAGCGCTGCACTGTCAGAGGGTCAGTACTGAGGGAGTGCTGCACTGTCAGAGGGTCAGTACTGAGGGAGTGCTGCACTGTCAGAGGGTCAGCACTGAGGGAGTGCTGCACTGTCAGAGGGTCAGTACTGAGGGAGTGCCGCACTGTGAGAGGGTCAGTAATGAGGCAGCACCGGACTGTCAGAGTGTCAGTACTGAGAGAGTGTTGCACTGTCAGAGGGTCAGTACTGAGGAAGATCTGCACTGACAGCTGGTCAGTACTGAGGGAGTACTGCACTGTCAGAGGGTCAGTACTGAGGGAGTGCTGCACTGTCAGAGGGTCAGTACTGAGGCAGTGCTGCATTGTCAGAGGGTCAATACTGAGGGAGTGCTGCACTGTCAGAGGGTCAGTACTGGGGGAGTGCTGCACTGTCAGAGGGTCAGTATAGAGGCAGTGCTGCACTGTCAGAGGGTCAGTCCTGAGGGAGTGCTGCACTGTCAGAGGGTCAGTAATGAGGGAGCGCTGCACTGTCAGAGTGTCAGTCCTGAGGGAGTGCTGCACTGTCAGAGGGTCAGTACTGAGGGAGCGCTGCACTGTCAGAGGGTCAGTCCTGAGGGAGTGCTGCACTGCCAGAGGGTCAGTACTAATGGAGTGCTGCACTGTCAGATGGTCAGGACTGAGGGAGTGCTGCACTGTTCGAAGGTCAGTACTGAGGGAGTGCTGCACTGTCAGAGGTTCAGTACTGAGGGAGTACCGCACTGTCAAAGGGTCAGTACTGAGGGAGCGCTGCACTGTCAGAGGGTCAGTACTGAGGGAGCGCCGCACTGTCAGAGGGTCAGTAATGAGGGAGCGCCGCACTGTCAGAGGGTCAGTACTGAGGGAGTGCCGCACTGTCAGAGGCTCAGTACTGAGGGAGTGCTGCACTGTCAGAGGGTCAGGACTGAGGGAGTGCTGCACTGTCAGAGGGTCAGTACTGAGGGAGTGCCGCACTGTCAGGAGGGTCATTACTGAGGAAGTTCTGCACTGTCAGAGGCTCAGTACTGAGGGAGTGCTGCACTGTCAGAGGCTCAGTACTGACGAAGTGTTGCACTGTCAGAGGGTCAGTAGTGAGGGAGTTCTGCACTGTCAGAGGGTCAGTACTGAGGGGGTGCCGCATTGTCTGAGGGTCAGTGCTGAGGGAGTGCCGCACTATCAGAGGGTCAGTACTGAGGGAGTGCTGCACTGTCAGAAGGTCAGTACTGAGGGAGCGCTGCACTGTCAGAGGGTCAGTACTGAGGGAGTGCTGCACTGTCAGAGGGTCAGTACTGAGGCAGTGCTGCACTGTCAGAGGGTCAGTACTGAGGGAGTGCTGCACTGTCAGAGGGTCAGTGCTGAGGGAGTCCTGCACTGATAGATGGTCAGTACTGAGGGAGTGCTGCACTGTCAGAGGGTCAGTAGTGAGGGAGTTCTGCACTGTCAGAGGGTCAGTACTGAGGGGGTGCCGCATTGTCAGAGGGTCAGTGCTGAGGGAGTGCCGCACTATCAGAGGGTCAGTACTGAGGGAGTGCTGCACTGTCAGAAGGTCAGTACTGAGGGAGCGCTGCACTGTCAGAGGGTCAGTACTGAGGGAGTGCCGCACTGTCAGAGGGTCAGTACTGAGGGAGTGCCGCACTGTCAGAGGGTCAGTACTGAGGGAGTGCAGCACTGTCAGAGGGTCAGTACTGAGGAAGATCTGCACTGACAGCTGGTCAGTACTGAGGGAGTGCTGCACTGTCACAGCGTCAGTACTGAGGGAGCGCCGCACTGTCAGAGGGTCAGTACTGAGGGAGTGCTGCACTGTCAGAGGGTTAGTACTGAGGCAGTGCTGCATTGTCAGAGGGTCAATACTGGGGGAGTGCTGCACTGTCAGAGGGTCATTGCTGAGGGACTGCTGCACTGTCAGAGGGTCAGTACTGAGGGAGTGCCGCACTGTCAGGGGGTCAGTACTGAGGGAGTGCTGCACTGTCAGAGGGTCAGTACTGAGGGAGCGCTGCACTGTCAGAGGGTCAGTACTGAGGGAGTGCTGCACTGTCAGAGGGTCAGTACTGAGGGAGTGCTGCACTGTCAGAGGGTCAGTACTGAGGGAGTGCCGCACTGTCAGGGGGTCAGTACTGAGGGAGTGCCGCACTGTCAGAGGGTCAGCACTGAGGGAGTGCTGCACTGTCAGAGGGTCAGTCCTGAGGGAGTGCTGCACTGTCAGAGGGTCAGTAATGAGGGAGCGCTGCACTGTCAGAGTGTCAGTACTGAGGGAGTGCTGCACTGTCAGAGGGTCAGTACTGAGGGAGCGCTGCACTGTCAGAGGGTCAGTCCTGAGGGAGTGCTGCACTGCCAGAGGGTCAGTACTAATGGAGTGCTGCACTGTCAGATGGTCAGGACTGAGGGAGTGCTGCACTGTTCGAAGGTCAGTACTGAGGGAGTGCTGCACTGTCAGAGGGTCAGTACTGAGGGAGTACCGCACTGTCAAAGGGTCAGTACTGAGGGAGCGCTGCACTGTCAGAGGTTCAGTACTGAGGGAGCGCCGCACTGTCAGAGGGTCAGTAATGAGGGAGCGCCGCACTGTCAGAGGGTCAGTACTGAGGGAGTGCCGCACTGTCAGAGGCTCAGTACTGAGGGAGTGCTGCACTGTCAGAGGGTCAGGACTGAGGGAGTGCTGCACTGTCAGAGGGTCAGTACTGAGGGAGTGCCGCACTGTCAGGAGGGTCATTACTGAGGAAGTTCTGCACTGTCAGAGGCTCAGTACTGAGGGAGTGCTGCACTGTCAGAGGCTCAGTACTGAGGAAGTGTTGCACTGTCAGAGGGTCAGTAGTGAGGGAGTTCTGCACTGTCAGAGGGTCAGTACTGAGGGAGTGCTGCACTGTCAGAGGGTCAGTACTGAGGGAGTGCTGCACTGTCAGAGGGTCAGTACTGAGGGAGTGCTGCACTGTCAGAGGGTCAGTGCTGAGGGAGTCCTGCACTGATAGATGGTCAGTACTGAGGGAGCGCTGCACTGTCAGAGGGTCAGTACTGAGGGAGTGCTGCACTGTCAGAGGGTCAGTACTGAGGGAGTGCAGCACTGGCAGAGGGTCAGTACTGAGGGAGTGCCGCACTGTCAGAGGGTCTGTACTGAGGGAGTGCTGCATTGTCAGAGGGTCAATACTGAGGGAGTGCCGCACTGTCAGAGGGTCAGTACTGAGGGAGTGCTGCACTGTCAGAGGGTCAGTACTGAGGGAGTGCTGCACTGTCAGAGGGTCAGTACTGAGGGAGTGCCGCACTATCAGAGGGTCAGTAATGAGGGAGTGCTGCACTGTCAGAGTGTCAGTAATGAGGGAGCGCTGCACTGTCAGAGTGTCAGTACTGAGGGAGTGCTGCACTGTCAGAGGGTCAGTACTGAGGGAGCGCTGCACTGTCAGAGGGTCAGTACTGAGGGAGCGCTGCACTGTCAGAGGGTCAGTACTGGGGGAGTGCTGCACTGTCAGAGGGTCAGTACTGAGGGAGTGCTGCACTGTCCAGAGGGTCATTACTGAGGGAGTGCTGCACGGTCAGAGGGTCAGTGCTGAGGGAGTCCTGCACTGATAGATGGTCAGTACTGAGGGAGTGCCGGACTGTCAGAGGGTCAGTACTGAGGGAGTGCCGCACTGTCAGAGGGTCAGTACTGAGGGAGCGCTGCACTGTCAGAGGGTCAGTACTGAGGCAGTGCTGCATTGTCAGAGTGTCAATACTGAGGGAGTGCTGCACTGTCAGAGGGTCATTGCTGAGGGAGTGCTGCACTGTCAGAGGGTCAGTACTGGGGGAGTGCTGCACTGTCAGAGGGTCAGTATAGAGGCAGTGCTGCACTGTCAGAGGGTCAGTACTGAGGGAGCGCTGCACTGTCAGAGGGTCAGTCCTGAGGGAGTGCTGCACTGTCAGAGGGTCAGTACTAATGGAGTGCTGCACTGTCAGAGGGTCAGTACTGAGGGAGTGCTGCACTGTCAGAGGGTCAGTACTGAGGGAGTGCTGCACTGTCAGAGGGTCAGTACTGAGGAAGTTTTGCACGGTGAGAGTGTCAGTACTGAGGGAGTGCTGCACTGTCAGAGGATCAGTACTGGGGGAGTGCCGCACTGTCAGAGGGTCAGTACTGAGGGAGCGCTGCACTGTCAGGGGGTCATTACTGAGGAGGTTCTGCACTGTCAGAGGGTCAGTACTGAGGGAGTGCCGCACTGTCAGAGGGTCAGTACTGAGGGAGTGCCGCACTGTCAGAGGGTCAGTACTGAGGGAGTGCCGCACTGTCAGAGGGTCAGTAATGATGGAGCGCCGCGCTGTCAGAGGGTCAGTACTGAGGGAGTGCTGCACTGTCAGAGGGTCAGTACTGAGGGAGTGCTGCACTGTCAGAGGGTCAGTACTGAGGGAGTGCTGCACTGTCAGAGGGTCAGTCCTGAGGGAGTGCTGCACTGTCAGAGGGTCAGTACTGAGGGAGGTCTGCACTGTCAGAGGGTCAGTACTGAGGAAGTTTTGCACTGTGAGAGGGTCAGTACTGAGGGAGTGCCGCACTGTCAGAGGGTCAGTACTGAGGAAGTTCTGCACTGTCAGAGGGTCAGTACTGAGGGAGTGCTGCACTGTCAGAGGGTCAATACTGAGGGAGTGCTGCACTGTCAGAGGGTCATTGCTGAGGGAGTGCTGCACTGTCAGAGGGTCAGTACTGAGGGGGTGCCGCATTGTCAGAGGGTCAGTGCTGAGGGAGTGCCGCACTATCAGAGGGTCAGTACTGAGGGAGTGCTGCACTGTCAGAAGGTCAGTACTGAGGGAGCGCTGCACTGTCAGAGGGTCAGTACTGAGGGAGTGCCGCACTGTCAGAGGGTCAGTACTGAGGGAGTGCCGCACTGTCAGAGGGTCAGTACTGAGGGAGTGCAGCACTGTCAGAGGGTCAGTACTGAGGAAGATCTGCACTGACAGCTGGTCAGTACTGAGGGAGTGCTGCACTGTCACAGCGTCAGTACTGAGGGAGCGCCGCACTGTCAGAGGGTCAGTACTGAGGGAGTGCTGCACTGTCAGAGGGTTAGTACTGAGGCAGTGCTGCATTGTCAGAGGGTCAATACTGGGGGATTGCTGCACTGTCAGAGGGTCATTGCTGAGGGACTGCTGCACTGTCAGAGGGTCAGTACTGAGGGAGTGCCGCACTGTCAGGGGGTCAGTACTGAGGGAGTGCTGCACTGTCAGAGGGTCAGTACTGAGGGAGCGCTGCACTGTCAGAGGGTCAGTACTGAGGGAGTGCTGCACTGTCAGAGGGTCAGTACTGAGGGAGTGCTGCACTGTCAGAGGGTCAGTACTGAGGGAGTGCCGCACTGTCAGGGGGTCAGTACTGAGGGAGTGCCGCACTGTCAGAGGGTCAGCACTGAGGGAGTGCTGCACTGTCAGAGGGTCAGTACTGAGGGAGTGCCGCACTGTGAGAGGGTCAGTAATGAGGCAGCACCGGACTGTCAGAGTGTCAGTACTGAGAGAGTGTTGCACTGTCAGAGGGTCAGTACTGAGGAAGATCTGCACTGACAGCTGGTCAGTACTGAGGGAGTACTGCACTGTCAGAGGGTCAGTACTGAGGGAGTGCTGCATTGTCAGAGGGTCAATACTGAGGGAGTGCTGCACTGTCAGAGGGTCATTGCTGAGGGAGTGCTGCACTGTCAGAGGGTCAGTACTGGGGGAGTGCTGCACTGTCAGAGGGTCAGTATAGAGGCAGTGCTGCACTGTCAGAGGGTCAGTCCTGAGGGAGTGCTGCACTGTCAGAGGGTCAGTAATGAGGGAGCGCTGCACTGTCAGAGTGTCAGTACTGAGGGAGTGCTGCACTGTCAGAGGGTCAGTACTGAGGGAGCGCTGCACTGTCAGAGGGTCAGTCCTGAGGGAGTGCTGCACTGCCAGAGGGTCAGTACTAATGGAGTGCTGCACTGTCAGATGGTCAGGACTGAGGGAGTGCTGCACTGTTCGAAGGTCAGTACTGAGGGAGTGCTGCACTGTCAGAGGGTCAGTACTGAGGGAGTACCGCACTGTCAAAGGGTCAGTACTGAGGGAGCGCTGCACTGTCAGCGGTTCAGTACTGAGGGAGCGCCGCACTGTCAGAGGGTCAGTAATGAGGGAGCGCCGCACTGTCAGAGGGTCAGTACTGAGGGAGTGCCGCACTGTCAGAGGCTCAGTACTGAGGGAGTGCTGCACTGTCAGAGGGTCAGGACTGAGGGAGTGCTGCACTGTCAGAGGGTCAGTACTGAGGGAGTGCCGCACTGTCAGGAGGGTCATTACTGAGGAAGTTCTGCACTGTCAGAGGCTCAGTACTGAGGGAGTGCTGCACTGTCAGAGGCTCAGTACTGAGGAAGTGTTGCACTGTCAGAGGGTCAGTAGTGAGGGAGTTCTGCACTGTCAGAGGGTCAGTACTGAGGGAGTGCTGCACTGTCAGAGGGTCAGTACTGAGGGAGTGCTGCACTGTCAGAGGGTCAGTACTGAGGAAGATGTGCACTGACAGCTGGTCAGTACTGAGGGAGTACTGCACTGTCAGAGGGTCATTACTGAGGAGGTTCTGCACTGTCAGAGGGTCAGTACTGAGGGAGTGCCGCACTGTGAGGGGATCAGTACTGAGGGAGTGCCGCACTGTCAGAGGGTCAGTACTGAGAGAGTGCCGCACTGTCAGAGGGTCGGTACTGGGGGAGCGCTGCACTGTCAGAGGGTCATTACTGAGGAGGTTCTGCACTGTCAGAGGGTCAGTACTGAGGCAGTGCTGCACTGTCAGAGCGTCAGTAGTGAGGGAGTGCCGCACTGTCAGAGGGTCATTGCTGAGGGAGTGCTGCACTGTCAGAGGGTCAGTACTGAAGCAGTGCTGCACTGTCAGAGGGTCAATACTGAGGGAGTGCTGCACTGTCAGAGGGTCAGTACTGAGGGAGTGCCGCACTATCAGAGGGTCAGTAATGAGGGAGTGCTGCACTGTCAGAGTGTCAGTAATGAGGGAGTGCTGCACTGTCAGAGGGTCAGTACTGAGGGAGTGCTGCACTGTCAGAGGGTCAGTACTGAGGGAGTGCTGCACTGTCAGAGGGTCAGTACTGAGGGAGCGCTGCACTGTCAGAGGGTCAGTACTGAGGGAGCGCTGCACTGTCAGAGGGTCAGTACTGGGGGAGTGCTGCACTGTCAGAGGGTCAGTACTGAGGGAGTGCTGCACTGTCCAGAGGGTCATTACTGAGGGAGTGCTGCACGGTCAGAGGGTCAGTGCTGAGGGAGTCCTGCACTGATAGATGGTCAGTACTGAGGGAGTGCCGGACTGTCAGAGGGTCAGTACTGAGGGAGTGCCGCACTGTCAGAGGGTCAGTACTGAGGGAGCGCTGCACTGTCAGAGGGTCAGTACTGAGGCAGTGCTGCATTGTCAGAGTGTCAATACTGAGGGAGTGCTGCACTGTCAGAGGGTCATTGCTGAGGGAGTGCTGCACTGTCAGAGGGTCAGTACTGGGGGAGTGCTGCACTGTCAGAGGGTCAGTATAGAGGCAGTGCTGCACTGTCAGAGGGTCAGTACTGAGGGAGCGCTGCACTGTCAGAGGGTCAGTCCTGAGGGAGTGCTGCACTGTCAGAGGGTCAGTACTAATGGAGTGCTGCACTGTCAGAGGGTCAGTACTGAGGGAGTACCGCACTGTCAAAGGGTCAGTCCTGAGGGAGTGCTGCACTGTCAGAGGGTCAGTACTGAGGGAGTGCTGCACTGTCAGAGGGTCAGTACTGAGGGGGTGCTGCACTGTCAGAGGGTCAGTACTGATGGCGTGCTGCACTGTCAGAGGGTCAATACTGAGGGAGTGCTGCACTGTCAGAGGGTCATTGCTGAGGGAGTGCTGCACTGTCAGAGGGTCAGTACTGAGGGAGTGCTGCATTGTCAGAGGGTCAGTACTAATGGAGTGCTGCACTGTCAGATGGTCAGGACTGAGGGAGTGCTGCACTGTCAGAGGGTCAGTACTGAGGGAGTACCGCACTGTCAGAGGGTCAGTACTGAGGGAGCGCCGCACTGTCAGCGGGTCAGTACTGAGGGAGTGCCGCACTGTCACAGGGTCATTGCTGAGCGAGTGCTGCACTGTGAGAGGGTCAGTACTGAGGGAGTGCTGCACTGTCAGAGGGTCAGTACAGAGGCAGTGCTGCACTGTCAGAGGGTCAGTACTGAGTGAGTGCCGCACTGTCAGAGGATCAGTACTGAGGGAGTGCCGCACTGTCAGAGGATCAGTACTGAGGGAGTGCCGCGCTGTCAGAGGGTCAGTACTGAGGGAGTGCCGCACTGTCAGAGGGTCAGTAATGAGGGAGTGCTGCACTGTCAGAGGGTCAGGACTGAGGGAGTGCTGCACTGTCCGAGGGTCAGTACTGAGGGAGTGCTGCACTGTCAGAGGGTCACTACTGAGGGAGTGCTGCACTGTCAGAGGGTCAGTCCTGAGGGAGTGCTGCACTGTCCGAGGGTCAGTACTGAGGGAGTGCTGCACTGCCAGAGGGTCCGTACTGAGGAAGTTTTGCACTGTGAGAGGGTCAGTACTGAGGGAGTGCTGCACTGTCAGAGGGTCAGTACTGAGGAGGTTCTGCACTGTCAGAGGATCAGTGCTGAGGGAGTGCCGCTCTATCAGCGGGTCAGTACTGAGAGAGTGCCGCACTGTCAGAGGGCCATTACTGTGGAGGTTCTGCACTGTCAGAGGATCAGTGCTGAGGGAGTGCCGCACTGTCAGAGGGTTAGTACTTTGGGAGTGCCGCACTGTCAGAGGGTCAGTAATGATGGAGCGCCGCGCTGTCAGAGGGTCAGTACTGAGGGAGTGCCGCACTGTCAGAGGGTCAGTAATGAGGGAGTGCTGCACTGTCAGAGGGTCAGTACTGAGGGAGTGCTGCACTGTCCGAGGGTCAGTACTGAGGGAGTGCTGCACTGTCAGAGGGTCAGTACTGAGGGAGTGCTGCACTGTCAGAGGGTCATTCCTGAGGGAGTGCTGCACTGTCAGAGGGTCAGTACTGAGGGAGTTTTGCACTGTGAGAGGGTCAGTACTGAGGGGGTGCTGCACTGTCAGAGGGTCATTACTGAGGAAGTTTTGCACTGTCAGAGTGTCAGTACTGAGGGAGTGCTGCACTGTCAGAGGGTCAGTACTGAGGAAGTTTTGCACTGTCAGAGGGTCAGTACTGAGGGAGTGCTGCACTGTCAGAGGGTCAATACTGAGGGAGTGCTGCACTGTCAGAGGGTCATTGCTGAGGGAGTGCTGCACTGTCAGAGGGTCAGTACTGAGGGATTGCTGCACTGTCAGAGGGTCAGTACTAATGGAGTGCTGCACAGTCAGATGGTCAGGACTGAGGGAGTGCTGCACTGTCAGAGGGTCAGTACTGAGGGAGTGCCGCACTGTCAGGGGGTCAGTACTGAGGGAGTGCCGCACTGTCAGAGGGTCAGCACTGAGGGAGTGCTGCACTGTCAGAGGGTCAGTACTGAGGGAGTGCTGCACTGTCAGAGGGTCATTACTGAGGGAGTGCTGCACGGTCAGAGGGTCAGTGCTGAGGGAGTCCTGCACTGATAGATGGTCAGTACTGAGGGAGTGCTGCGCTGTCAGAGGGTCAGTACTGAGGAAGATCTGCACTGACAGCTGGTCAGTACTGAGGGAGTGCTGCACTGTCAGAGGGTCAGTACTGAGGGAGTGCCGCACTGTCAGAGTGTCAGTACTGAGGGAGTGCTGCACTGTCAGAGGGTCAGTACTGAGGGAGTGCTGCACTGTCAGAGGGTCAGTACTGTGGGAGTGCTGCACTGTCAGAGGGTCAGTACTGGGGGAGTGCTGCACTGTCAGAGGGTCAGTACTGAGGGAGTGTTGCACTGTCAGAGGCTCAGTACTGAGGGAGTGCTGCACTGTCAGAGGGTCAGTACTGAGGGAGTGCTGCACTGTCAGAGGGTCATTACTGCGGAAGTTCTGCACAGTCAGAGGGTCAGTACTGAGGGAGTGCCGCTCTATCAGAGGGTCAGTACTGAGAGAGTGCCGCACTGTCAGAGGGTCAGTACTGAGGGAGCGCTGCACTGTCAGAGGGTCATTACTGAGGAGGTTCTGCACTGTCAGAGGATCAGTACTGTGGCAGTGCTGCACTGTCAGCGTCAGTACTGAGGGAGTGCCGCACTGTCAGAGGGTCAGTAATGATGGAGCGCCGCGCTGTCAGAGGGTCAGTACTGAGGGAGTGCCGCACTGTCAGAGGGTCAGTAATGAGGGAGTGCTGCACTGTCAGAGGGTCAGTACTGAGGGAGTGCTGCACTGTCCAAGGGTCAGTACTGAGGGAGTGCTGCACTGTCAGAGGGTCAGTACTGAGGGAGTGCTGCACTGTCAGAGGGTCAGTACTGAGGGAGTGCTGCACTGTCAGAGGGTCAGTACTGAGAGAGTGCTGCACTGTCAGAGGGTCAGTACTGAGGGAGTGCTGCACTGTCAGAGGGTCATTACTGAGGGAGTGCTGCACGGTCAGAGGGTCAGTACTGAGGAAGATCTGCACTGACAGCTGGTCAGTACTGAGGGAGTGCTGCACTGTCAGAGGGTCAGTACTGAGGGAGTGCTACACTGTCAGAGGGTCAGTACTGAGGCAGTGCTGCATTGTCAGAGGGTCAATACTGAGGGAGTGCTGCACTGTCAGAGGGTCATTGCTGAGGGAGTGCTGCACTGTCAGAGTGTCAGTACTGAGGGAGTGCTGCACTGTCAGAGGGTCAGTACTGAGGGAGTGTGCACTGTCAGAGGGTCAGTACTGAGGGAGTGCTGCACTGTCAGAGGGTCAGTACTGAGGGAGTGCTGCACTGTCAGGGGGTCAGTTCTGAGGGAGTGCCGCACTGTCAGAGGGTCAGTACTGAGGGAGTGCTGCTCTGTCAGAGGGTCAGTACTGAGGGAGTGCTGCACTGTCAGAGCGTCAGTACTGAGGGAGTGCCGCACTGTCAGAGGGTCAATACTGAGGGAGTGCTGCACTGTCAGAGGGTCATTGCTGAGGGAGTGCTGCACTGTCAGAGGGTCAGTACTGAGGGAGTGCTGCACTGTCCGAGGGTCAGTACTTTGGGAGTGCCGCACTGTCAGAGGGTCAGTACTGAGGGAGTGCCGCACTGTCAGAGGGTCAGTAATGAGGGCGTGCTGCACTGTCAGAAGGTCAGTACTGAGGGAGTGCTGCACTGTCAGAGGGTCAGTACTGAGGAAGTTTTGCACTGTGAGAGGGTCAGTACTGAGGGAGTGCTGCACTGTCAGAGGGTCAATACTGAGGGAATGCTGCGCTGTCAGAGGGTCATTGCTGAGGGAGTGCTGCGCTGTCAGAGGGTCAGTACTGAGGGAGTGCTGCACTGTCAGAGGGTCAGTACTGAGGGAGTGCTGCACTGTCAGAGGGTCAGTACTAATGGAGTGCTACACTGTCAGATGGTCAGGACTGAGGGAGTGCTGCACTGTCAGAGGGTCAGTACTGAGGGAGTGCTGCACTGTCAGAGGGTCAGTACTGAGGCAGTGCTGCACTCTCAGAGTGTCAGTACTGAGCGAGCGCTGCACTGTCAGAGGGTCAGTACTGAGGGAGTGCTGCACTGTCAGAGGGTCAGTACTGAGGGAGTGCTGCACTGTCAGAGGGTCATTACTGAGGGAGTGCTGCACGGTCAGAGGGTCTGTGCTGAGGGAGTCCTGCACTGATAGATGGTCAGTACTGAGGGAGTGCTGCACTGTCAGAGGGTCAGTACTGAGGAAGATCTGCACTGACAGCTGGTCAGTACTGAGGGAGTGCTGCACTGTCAGAGGGTCAGTACTGAGGGAGTGCTGCACTGTCAGAGGGTCATTGCTGAGGGAGTGCTGCACTGTCAGAGTGTCAGTACTGAGGGAGTGCTGCACTGTCAGAGGGTCAGTACTGAGGGAGTGCTGCACTGTCAGAGGGTCAGTACTGAGGGAGTGCTGCACTGTCAGAGGGTCAGTACTGAGGGAGTGCTGCACTGTCAGGGGGTCAGTTCTGAGGGAGTGCCGCACTGTCAGAGGGTCAGTACTGAGGGAGTGCTGCTCTGTCAGAGGGTCAGTACTGAGGGAGTGCTGCACTGTCAGAGCGTCAGTACTGAGGGAGTGCCGCACTGTCAGAGGGTCAATACTGAGGGAGTGCTGCACTGTCAGAGGGTCATTGCTGAGGGAGTGCTGCACTGTCAGAGGGTCAGTACTGAGGGAGTGCTGCACTGTCAGAGGGTCAGTACTTTGGGAGTGCCGCACTGTCAGAGGGTCAGTACTGAGGGAGTGCCGCACTGTCAGAGGGTCAGTAATGAGGGCGTGCTGCACTGTCAGAGGGTCAGTACTGAGGGAGTGCTGCACTGTCCGAGGGTCAGCACTGAGGGAGTGCTGCACTGTCAGAGGGTCAGTACTGAGGGAGTGCTGCACTGTCAGAGGGTCAGTCCTGAGGGAGTGCTGCACTGTCAGAGGGTCAGTACTGAGGGAGTGCTGCACTGTCAGAGGGTCAGTACTGAGGAAGTTTTGCACTGTGAGAGGGTCAGTACTGAGGGGGTGCTGCACTGTCAGAGGGTCATTACTGAGGAAGTTCTGCACTGTCAGAGGGTCAGTACTAATGGAGTGCTGCACTGTCAGATGGTCATGACTGAGGGAGTGCTGCACTGTCAGAGGGTCAGTACTGAGGGAGTGCCGCACTGTCAGGGGGTCAGTACTGAGGGAGTGCCGCACTGTCAGAGGGTCAGCACTGAGGGAGTGCTGCACTGTCAGAGGGTCAGTACTGAGGGAGTGCTGCACTGTCAGAGGGTCAGTACTGAGGCAGTGCTGCACTGTCAGAGTGTCAGTACTGAGCGAGCGCTGCACTGTCAGAGGGTCAGTACTGAGGGAGTGCTGCACTGTCAGAGGGTCAGTACTGAGGGAGTGCTGCACTGTCAGAGGGTCATTACTGAGGGAGTGCTGCACGGTCAGAGGGTCAGTGCTGAGGGAGTCCTGCACTGTGAGAGGGTCAGTACTGAGGGCGCGCCGCACTGTCAGAGGGTCAGTACTGAGGGAGTGCTGCACTGTCAGATGGTCAGTACTGAGGGAGTGCTGCACTGTCAGAGGGTCAATACTGTGGGAGTGCTGCACTGTCAGAGGGTCAGTACTGGGGGAGTGCTGCACTGTCAGAGGGTCAGTACTGAGGGAGTGTTGCACTGTCAGAGGCTCAGTACTGAGGGAGTGCTGCACTGTCAGAGGGTCAGTACTGAGGGAGTGCTGCACTGTCAGAGGGTCAGTACTGTCGGAGTGCTGCACTGTCAGAGTGTCAGTACTGGGGGAGTGCTGCACTGTCAGAGGGTCATTGCTGAGGGAGTGCTGCACTGTCAGAGGGTCAGTACTGAGGGAGTGCTGCACTGTCAGAGGGTCAGTACTAATGGAGTGCTGCACTGTCAGATGGTCAGGACTGAGGGAGTGCTGCACTGTCAGAGGGTCAGTACTGAGGGAGTGCCGCACTGTCAGGGGGTCAGTACTGAGGGAGTGCCGCACTGTCAGAGGGTCAGCACTGAGGGAGTGCTGCACTGTCAGAGGGTCAGTACTGAGGGAGTGCTGCACTGTCAGAGGGTCAGTACTGAGGCAGTGCTGCACTCTCAGAGTGTCAGTACTGAGCGAGCGCTGCACTGTCAGAGGGTCAGTACTGAGGGAGTGCTGCACTGTCAGAGGGTCAGTACTGAGGGCATGCTGCACTGTCAGAGGGTCATTACTGAGGGAGTGCTGCACGGTCAGAGGGTCAGTGCTGAGGGAGTCCTGCACTGATAGATGGTCAGTACTGAGGGAGTGCTGCACTGTCAGAGGGTCAGTACTGAGGAAGATCTGCACTGACAGCTGGTCAGTACTGAGGGAGTGCTGCACTGTCAGAGGGTCAGTACTGAGGGAGTGCTGCACTGTCAGAGGGTCATTGCTGAGGGAGTGCTGCACTGTCAGAGTGTCAGTACTGAGGGAGTGCTGCACTGTCAGAGGGTCAGTACTGAGGGAGTGCTGCACTGTCAGAGGGTCAGTACTGAGGGAGTGCTGCACTGTCAGAGGGTCAGTACTGAGGGAGTGCTGCACTGTCAGGGGGTCAGTTCTGAGGGAGTGCCGCACTGTCAGAGGGTCAGTACTGAGGGAGTGCTGCTCTGTCAGAGGGTCAGTACTGAGGGAGTGCTGCACTGTCAGAGCATCAGTACTGAGGGAGTGCCGCACTGTCAGAGGGTCAATACTGAGGGAGTGCTGCACTGTCAGAGGGTCATTGCTGAGGGAGTGCTGCACTGTCAGAGGGTCAGTACTGAGGGAGTGCTGCACTGTCAGAGGGTCAGTACTTTGGGAGTGCCGCACTGTCAGAGGGTCAGTACTGAGGGAGTGCCGCACTGTCAGAGGGTCAGTAATGAGGGCGTGCTGCACTGTCAGAGGGTCAGTACTGAGGGAGTGCTGCACTGTCCGAGGGTCAGCACTGAGGGAGTGCTGCACTGTCAGAGGGTCAGTACTGAGGGAGTGCTGCACTGTCAGAGGGTCAGTCCTGAGGGAGTGCTGCACTGTCAGAGGGTCAGTACTGAGGGAGTGCTGCACTGTCAGAGGGTCAGTACTGAGGAAGTTTTGCACTGTGAGAGGGTCAGTACTGAGGGGGTGCTGCACTGTCAGAGGGTCATTACTGAGGAAGTTCTGCACTGTCAGAGGGTCAGTACTGAGGGAGTGCTGCACTGTCAGAGGGTCAATACTGAGGGAGTGCTGCACTGTCAGAGGGTCATTGCTGAGGGAGTGCTGCGCTGTCAGAGGGTCAGTACTGAGGGAGTGCTGCACTGTCAGAGGGTCAGTACTAATGGAGTGCTGCACTGTCAGATGGTCAGGACTGAGGGAGTGCTGCACTGTCAGAGGGTCAGTACTGAGGGAGTGCCGCACTGTCAGGGGGTCAGTACTGAGGGAGTGCCGCACTGTCAGAGGGTCAGCACTGAGGGAGTGCTGCACTGTCAGAGGGTCAGTACTGAGGGAGTGCTGCACTGTCAGAGGGTCAGTACTGAGGCAGTGCTGCACTGTCAGAGTGTCAGTACTGAGCGAGCGCTGCACTGTCAGAGGGTCAGTACTGAGGGAGTGCTGCACTGTCAGAGTGTCAGTACTGAGGGAGTGCTGCACTGTCAGAGGGTCATTACTGAGGGAGTGCTGCACGGTCAGAGGGTCAGTGCTGAGGGAGTCCTGCACTGTGAGAGGGTCAGTACTGAGGGAGTGCTGCACTGTCAGATGGTCAGTACTGAGGGAGTGCTGCACTGTCAGAGGGTCAGTACTGAGGGAGTGCTGCACTGTCAGATGGTCAGTACTGAGGGCGTGCTGCACTGTCAGAGGGTCAGTACTGTGGGAGTGCTGCACTGTCAGAGGGTCAGTACTGAGGGAGTGTTGCACTGTCAGAGGCTCAGTACTGAGGGAGTGCTGCACTGTCAGAGGGTCAGTACTGAGGGAGTGCTGCACTGTCAGAGGGTCAGTACTGTCGGAGTGCTGCACTGTCAGAGTGTCAGTACTGGGGGAGTGCTGCACTGTCAGAGGGTCATTGCTGAGGGAGTGCTGCACTGTCAGAGGGTCAGTACTGAGGGAGTGCTGCACTGTCAGAGGGTCAGTACTAATGGAGTGCTGCACTGTCAGATGGTCAGGACTGAGGGAGTGCCGCACTGTCAGGGGGTCAGTACTGAGGGAGTGCCGCACTGTCAGAGGGTCAGCACTGAGGGAGTGCCGCACTGTCAGAGGGTCAGTGCTGAGGGAGTGCCGCACTGTCAGGGGGTCAGTACTGAGGGAGTGCCGCACTGTCAGAGGGTCAGCACTGAGGGAGTGCTGCACTGTCAGAGGGTCAGTACTGAGGGAGTGCTGCACTGTCAGAGTGTCAGTACTGAGGCAGTGCTGCACTGTCAGAGTGTCAGTACTGAGCGAGCGCTGCACTGTCAGAGGGTCAGTACTGAGGGAGTGCTGCACTGTCAGAGGGTCATTACTGAGGGAGTGCTGCACGGTCAGAGGGTCAGTGCTGAGGGAGTCCTGCACTGATAGATGGTCAGTACTGAGGGAGTGCTGCGCTGTCAGAGGGTCAGTACTGAGGAAGATCTGCACTGACAGCTGGTCAGTACTGAGGGAGTGCTGCACTGTCAGAGGGTCAGTACTGAGGGAGTGCCGCACTGTCAGAGTGTCAGTACTGAGGGAGTGCTGCACTGTCAGAGGGTCTGTACTGAGGGAGTGCTGCACTGACAGCTGGTCAGTACTGAGGGAGTGCTGCACTGTCAGAGGGTCAGTACTGAGGGAGTGCCGCACTGTCAGAGTGTCAGTACTGAGGGAGTGCTGCACTGTCAGAGGGTCTGTACTGAGGGAGTGCTGCACTGTCAGAGGGTCAGTACTGTGGGAGTGCTGCACTGTCAGAGGGTCAGTACTGGGGGAGTGCTGCACTGTCAGAGGGTCAGTACTGAGGGAGTGTTGCACTGTCAGAGGCTCAGTACTGAGGGAGTGCTGCACTGTCAGAGGGTCAGTACTGAGGGAGTGCTGCACTGTCAGAGGGTCATTACTGCGGAAGTTCTGCACAGTCAGAGGGTCAGTACTGAGGGAGTGCCGCTCTATCAGAGGGTCAGTACTGAGAGAGTGCCGCACTGTCAGAGGGTCAGTACTGAGGGAGCGCTGCACTGTCAGAGGGTCATTACTGAGGAGGTTCTGCACTGTCAGTGGATCAGTACTGTGGCAGTGCTGCACTGTCAGCGTCAGTACTGAGGGAGTGCCGCACTGTCAGAGGGTCAGTACTGAGGGAGTGCTGCTCTGTCAGAGGGTTAGTACTGAGGGAGTGCTGCACTGTCAGAGCGTCAGTACTGAGGGAGTGCCGCACTGTCAGAGGGTCAATACTGAGGGAGTGCTGCACTGTCAGAGGGTCATTGCTGAGGGAGTGCTGCACTGTCAGAGGGTCAGTACTGAGGGAGTGCTGCACTGTCAGAGGGTCAGTACTTTGGGAGTGCCGCACTGTCAGAGGGTCAGTACTGAGGGAGTGCCGCACTGTCAGAGGGTCAGTAATGAGGGCGTGCTGCACTGTCAGAGGGTCAGTACTGAGGGAGTGCTGCACTGTCCGAGGGTCAGCACTGAGGGAGTGCTGCACTGTCAGAGGGTCAGTACTGAGGGAGTGCTGCACTGTCAGAGGGTCAGTCCTGAGGGAGTGCTGCACTGTCAGAGGGTCAGTACTGAGGGAGTGCTGCACTGTCAGAGGGTCAGTACTGAGGAAGTTTTGCACTGTGAGAGGGTCAGTACTGAGGGGGTGCTGCACTGTCAGAGGGTCATTACTGAGGAAGTTCTGCACTGTCAGAGGGTCAGTACTGAGGGAGTGCTGCACTGTCAGAGGGTCAATACTGAGGGAATGCTGCACTGTCAGAGGGTCATTGCTGAGGGAGTGCTGCGCTGTCAGAGGGTCAGTACTAATGGAGTGCTGCACTGTCAGATGGTCAGGACTGAGGGAGTGCTGCACTGTCAGAGGGTCAGTACTGAGGGAGTGCCGCACTGTCAGGGGGTCAGTACTGAGGGAGTGCCGCACTGTCAGAGGGTCAGCACTGAGGGAGTGCTGCACTGTCAGAGGGTCAGTACTGAGGGAGTGCTGCACTGTCAGAGGGTCAGTACTGAGGCAGTGCTGCACTCTCAGAGTGTCAGTACTGAGCGAGCGCTGCACTGTCAGAGGGTCAGTACTGAGGGAGTGCTGCACTGTCAGAGGGTGAGTACTGAGGGAGTGCTGCACTGTCAGAGGGTCATTACTGAGGGAGTGCTGCACGGTCAGAGGGTCAGTGCTGAGGGAGTCCTGCACTGATAGATGGTCAGTACTGAGGGAGTGCTGCACTGTCAGAGGGTCAGTACTGAGGAAGATCTGCACTGACAGCTGGTCAGTACTGAGGGAGTGCTGCACTGTCAGAGGGTCAGTACTGAGGGAGTGCTGCACTGTCAGAGGGTCATTGCTGAGGGAGTGCTGCACTGTCAGAGTGTCAGTACTGAGGGAGTGCTGCACTGTCAGAGGGTCAGTACTGAGGGAGTGCTGCACTGTCAAGAGGGTCAGTACTGAGGGAGTGCTGCACTGTCAGAGGGTCAGTACTGAGGGAGTGCTACACTGTCAGGGGGTCAGTTCTGAGGGAGTGCCGCACTGTCAGAGGGTCAGTACTGAGGGAGTGCTGCTCTGTCAGAGGGTCAGTACTGAGGGAGTGCTGCACTGTCAGAGCGTCAGTACTGAGGGAGTGCCGCACTGTCAGAGGGTCAATACTGAGGGAGTGCTGCACTGTCAGAGGGTCATTGCTGAGGGAGTGCTGCACTGTCAGAGGGTCAGTACTGAGGGAGTGCTGCACTGTCAGAGGGTCAGTACTTTGGGAGTGCCGCACTGTCAGAGGGTCAGTACTGAGGGAGTGCCGCACTGTCAGAGGGTCAGTAATGAGGGCGTGCTGCACTGTCAGAGGGTCAGTACTGAGGGAGTGCAGCACTGTCCGAGGGTCAGCACTGAGGGAGTGCTGCACTGTCAGAGGGTCAGTACTGAGGGAGTGCTGCACTGTCAGAGGGTCAGTCCTGAGGGAGTGCTGCACTGTCAGAGGGTCAGTACTGAGGGAGTGCTGCACTGTCAGAGGGTCAGTACTGAGGAAGTTTTGCACTGTGAGAGGGTCAGTACTGAGGGGGTGCTGCACTGTCAGAGGGTCATTACTGAGGAAGTTCTGCACTGTCAGAGGGTCAGTACTGAGGGAGTGCTGCACTGTCAGAGGGTCAATACTGAGGGAGTGCTGCACTGTCAGAGGGTCATTGCTGAGGGAGTGCTGCGCTGTCAGAGGGTCAGTACTGAGGGAGTGCTGCACTGTCAGAGGGTCAGTACTAATGGAGTGCTGCACTGTCAGATGGTCAGGACTGAGGGAGTCCTGCACTGTGAGAGGGTCAGTACTGAGGGCGCGCCGCACTGTCAGAGGGTCAGTACTGAGGGAGTGCTGCACTGTCAGATGGTCAGTACTGAGGGAGTGCTGCACTGTCAGAGGGTCAGTACTGTGGGAGTGCTGCACTGTCAGAGGGTCAGTACTGGGGGAGTGCTGCACTGTCAGAGGGTCAGTACTGAGGGAGTGTTGCACTGTCAGAGGCTCAGTACTGAGGGAGTGCTGCACTGTCAGAGGGTCAGTACTGAGGGAGTGCTGCACTGTCAGAGGGTCAGTACTGAAGGAGTGCTGCACTGTCCGAGGGTCAGTACTGAGGGAGTGCTGCACTGTCAGAGGGTCAGTACTGAGGGAGTCCTGGACTGTCAGAGGGTCAGTCCTGAGGGAGTGCTGCACTGTCAGAGGGTCAGTACTGAGGGAGTGCCGCACTGTCAGAGGGTCAGTACTGAGGGAGTGCTGCACTGTCAGAGGGTCAGTACTGAGGGAGTGCTGCACTGTCAGAGGGTCAGTCCTGAGGAAGTTTTGCACTGTGAGAGGGTCAGTACTGAGGGGGTGCTGCACTGTCAGAGGGTCATTACTGAGGACGTTCTGCACTGTCAGAGGGTCAATACTGAGGGAGTGCTGCACTGTCAGAGGGTCATTGCTGAGGGAGTGCTGCACTGTCAGAGGGTCAGTACTGAGGGAGTGCTGCACTGTCAGAGGGTCAGTACTAATGGAGTGCTGCACTGTCAGATGGTCAGGACTGAGGGAGTGCTGCACTGTTCGAAGGTCAGTACTGAGGGAGTGCTGCACTGTCAGAGGGTCAGTACTGAGGGAGTACCGCACTGTCAGAGGGTCAGTACTGAGGGAGTGCCGCACTGTCAGGGGGTCAGTACTGAGGGAGTGCCGCACTGTCAGAGGGTCAGCACTGAGGGAGTGCTGCACTGTCAGAGGGTCAGTACTGAGGGAGTGCTGCACTGTCAGAGGGTCAGTACTGAGGCAGTGCTGCACTGTCAGAGTGTCAGTACTGAGCGAGCGCTGCACTGTCAGAGGGTCAGTACTGAGGGAGTGCTGCACTGTCAGAGTGTCAGTACTGAGGGAGTGCTGCACTGTCAGAGGGTCATTACTGAGGGAGTGCTGCACGGTCAGAGGGTCAGTGCTGAGGGAGTCCTGCACTGTGAGAGGGTCAGTACTGAGGGCGCGCCGCACTGTCAGAGGGTCAGTACTGAGGGAGTGCTGCACTGTCAGATGGTCAGTACTGAGGGCGTGCTGCACTGTCAGAGGGTCAGTACTGTGGGAGTGCTGCACTGTCAGAGGGTCAGTACTGAGGGAGTGTTGCACTGTCAGAGGCTCAGTACTGAGGGAGTGCTGCACTGTCAGAGGGTCAGTACTGAGGGAGTGCTGCACTGTCAGAGGGTCAGTACTGTCGGAGTGCTGCACTGTCAGAGTGTCAGTACTGGGGGAGTGCTGCACTGTCAGAGGGTCATTGCTGAGGGAGTGCTGCACTGTCAGAGGGTCAGTACTGAGGGAGTGCTGCACTGTCAGAGGGTCAGTACTAATGGAGTGCTGCACTGTCAGATGGTCAGGACTGAGGGAGTGCCGCACTGTCAGGGGGTCAGTACTGAGGGAGTGCCGCACTGTCAGAGGGTCAGCACTGAGGGAGTGCCGCACTGTCAGAGGGTCAGTGCTGAGGGAGTGCCGCACTGTCAGGGGGTCAGTACTGAGGGAGTGCCGCACTGTCAGAGGGTCAGCACTGAGGGAGTGCTGCACTGTCAGAGGGTCAGTACTGAGGGAGTGCTGCACTGTCAGAGTGTCAGTACTGAGGCAGTGCTGCACTGTCAGAGTGTCAGTACTGAGCGAGCGCTGCACTGTCAGAGGGTCAGTACTGAGGGAGTGCTGCACTGTCAGAGGGTCATTACTGAGGGAGTGCTGCACGGTCAGAGGGTCAGTGCTGAGGGAGTCCTGCACTGATAGATGGTCAGTACTGAGGGAGTGCTGCGCTGTCAGAGGGTCAGTACTGAGGAAGATCTGCACTGACAGCTGGTCAGTACTGAGGGAGTGCTGCACTGTCAGAGGGTCAGTACTGAGGGAGTGCCGCACTGTCAGAGTGTCAGTACTGAGGGAGTGCTGCACTGTCAGAGGGTCTGTACTGAGGGAGTGCTGCACTGACAGCTGGTCAGTACTGAGGGAGTGCTGCACTGTCAGAGGGTCAGTACTGAGGGAGTGCCGCACTGTCAGAGTGTCAGTACTGAGGGAGTGCTGCACTGTCAGAGGGTCTGTACTGAGGGAGTGCTGCACTGTCAGAGGGTCAGTACTGTGGGAGTGCTGCACTGTCAGAGGGTCAGTACTGGGGGAGTGCTGCACTGTCAGAGGGTCAGTACTGAGGGAGTGTTGCACTGTCAGAGGCTCAGTACTGAGGGAGTGCTGCACTGTCAGAGGGTCAGTACTGAGGGAGTGCTGCACTGTCAGAGGGTCATTACTGCGGAAGTTCTGCACAGTCAGAGGGTCAGTACTGAGGGAGTGCCGCTCTATCAGAGGGTCAGTACTGAGAGAGTGCCGCACTGTCAGAGGGTCAGTACTGAGGGAGCGCTGCACTGTCAGAGGGTCATTACTGAGGAGGTTCTGCACTGTCAGTGGATCAGTACTGTGGCAGTGCTGCACTGTCAGCGTCAGTACTGAGGGAGTGCCGCACTGTCAGAGGGTCAGTACTGAGGGAGTGCTGCTCTGTCAGAGGGTTAGTACTGAGGGAGTGCTGCACTGTCAGAGCGTCAGTACTGAGGGAGTGCCGCACTGTCAGAGGGTCAATACTGAGGGAGTGCTGCACTGTCAGAGGGTCATTGCTGAGGGAGTGCTGCACTGTCAGAGGGTCAGTACTGAGGGAGTGCTGCACTGTCAGAGGGTCAGTACTTTGGGAGTGCCGCACTGTCAGAGGGTCAGTACTGAGGGAGTGCCGCACTGTCAGAGGGTCAGTAATGAGGGCGTGCTGCACTGTCAGAGGGTCAGTACTGAGGGAGTGCTGCACTGTCCGAGGGTCAGCACTGAGGGAGTGCTGCACTGTCAGAGGGTCAGTACTGAGGGAGTGCTGCACTGTCAGAGGGTCAGTCCTGAGGGAGTGCTGCACTGTCAGAGGGTCAGTACTGAGGGAGTGCTGCACTGTCAGAGGGTCAGTACTGAGGAAGTTTTGCACTGTGAGAGGGTCAGTACTGAGGGGGTGCTGCACTGTCAGAGGGTCATTACTGAGGAAGTTCTGCACTGTCAGAGGGTCAGTACTGAGGGAGTGCTGCACTGTCAGAGGGTCAATACTGAGGGAATGCTGCACTGTCAGAGGGTCATTGCTGAGGGAGTGCTGCGCTGTCAGAGGGTCAGTACTAATGGAGTGCTGCACTGTCAGATGGTCAGGACTGAGGGAGTGCTGCACTGTCAGAGGGTCAGTACTGAGGGAGTGCCGCACTGTCAGGGGGTCAGTACTGAGGGAGTGCCGCACTGTCAGAGGGTCAGCACTGAGGGAGTGCTGCACTGTCAGAGGGTCAGTACTGAGGGAGTGCTGCACTGTCAGAGGGTCAGTACTGAGGCAGTGCTGCACTCTCAGAGTGTCAGTACTGAGCGAGCGCTGCACTGTCAGAGGGTCAGTACTGAGGGAGTGCTGCACTGTCAGAGGGTGAGTACTGAGGGAGTGCTGCACTGTCAGAGGGTCATTACTGAGGGAGTGCTGCACGGTCAGAGGGTCAGTGCTGAGGGAGTCCTGCACTGATAGATGGTCAGTACTGAGGGAGTGCTGCACTGTCAGAGGGTCAGTACTGAGGAAGATCTGCACTGACAGCTGGTCAGTACTGAGGGAGTGCTGCACTGTCAGAGGGTCAGTACTGAGGGAGTGCTGCACTGTCAGAGGGTCATTGCTGAGGGAGTGCTGCACTGTCAGAGTGTCAGTACTGAGGGAGTGCTGCACTGTCAGAGGGTCAGTACTGAGGGAGTGCTGCACTGTCAAGAGGGTCAGTACTGAGGGAGTGCTGCACTGTCAGAGGGTCAGTACTGAGGGAGTGCTACACTGTCAGGGGGTCAGTTCTGAGGGAGTGCCGCACTGTCAGAGGGTCAGTACTGAGGGAGTGCTGCTCTGTCAGAGGGTCAGTACTGAGGGAGTGCTGCACTGTCAGAGCGTCAGTACTGAGGGAGTGCCGCACTGTCAGAGGGTCAATACTGAGGGAGTGCTGCACTGTCAGAGGGTCATTGCTGAGGGAGTGCTGCACTGTCAGAGGGTCAGTACTGAGGGAGTGCTGCACTGTCAGAGGGTCAGTACTTTGGGAGTGCCGCACTGTCAGAGGGTCAGTACTGAGGGAGTGCCGCACTGTCAGAGGGTCAGTAATGAGGGCGTGCTGCACTGTCAGAGGGTCAGTACTGAGGGAGTGCAGCACTGTCCGAGGGTCAGCACTGAGGGAGTGCTGCACTGTCAGAGGGTCAGTACTGAGGGAGTGCTGCACTGTCAGAGGGTCAGTCCTGAGGGAGTGCTGCACTGTCAGAGGGTCAGTACTGAGGGAGTGCTGCACTGTCAGAGGGTCAGTACTGAGGAAGTTTTGCACTGTGAGAGGGTCAGTACTGAGGGGGTGCTGCACTGTCAGAGGGTCATTACTGAGGAAGTTCTGCACTGTCAGAGGGTCAGTACTGAGGGAGTGCTGCACTGTCAGAGGGTCAATACTGAGGGAGTGCTGCACTGTCAGAGGGTCATTGCTGAGGGAGTGCTGCGCTGTCAGAGGGTCAGTACTGAGGGAGTGCTGCACTGTCAGAGGGTCAGTACTAATGGAGTGCTGCACTGTCAGATGGTCAGGACTGAGGGAGTCCTGCACTGTGAGAGGGTCAGTACTGAGGGCGCGCCGCACTGTCAGAGGGTCAGTACTGAGGGAGTGCTGCACTGTCAGATGGTCAGTACTGAGGGAGTGCTGCACTGTCAGAGGGTCAGTACTGTGGGAGTGCTGCACTGTCAGAGGGTCAGTACTGGGGGAGTGCTGCACTGTCAGAGGGTCAGTACTGAGGGAGTGTTGCACTGTCAGAGGCTCAGTACTGAGGGAGTGCTGCACTGTCAGAGGGTCAGTACTGAGGGAGTGCTGCACTGTCAGAGGGTCAGTACTGAAGGAGTGCTGCACTGTCCGAGGGTCAGTACTGAGGGAGTGCTGCACTGTCAGAGGGTCAGTACTGAGGGAGTCCTGGACTGTCAGAGGGTCAGTCCTGAGGGAGTGCTGCACTGTCAGAGGGTCAGTACTGAGGGAGTGCCGCACTGTCAGAGGGTCAGTACTGAGGGAGTGCTGCACTGTCAGAGGGTCAGTACTGAGGGAGTGCTGCACTGTCAGAGGGTCAGTACTGAGGAAGTTTTGCACTGTGAGAGGGTCAGTACTGAGGGGGTGCTGCACTGTCAGAGGGTCATTACTGAGGACGTTCTGCACTGTCAGAGGGTCAATACTGAGGGAGTGCTGCACTGTCAGAGGGTCATTGCTGAGGGAGTGCTGCACTGTCAGAGGGTCAGTACTGAGGGAGTGCTGCACTGTCAGAGGGTCAGTACTAATGGAGTGCTGCACTGTCAGATGGTCAGGACTGAGGGAGTGCTGCACTGTTCGAAGGTCAGTACTGAGGGAGTGCTGCACTGTCAGAGGGTCAGTACTGAGGGAGTACCGCACTGTCAGAGGGTCAGTACTGAGGGAGCGCCGCACTGTCAGAGGGTCAGTACTGAGGGAGTGCCGCACTGTCAGAGGGTCAGTACTGAGGGAGTGCTGCATTCTCAGAGGGTCAATACTGAGGGAGTGCTGCACTGTCAGAGGGTCAGTACTGAGGGAGTGCTGCACTGTGAGAGGGTCAGTCCTGAGGGAGTGCTGCACTGTCAGAGGGTCAGTACTGAGGGAGTGCTGCACTGTCAGAGGGTCAGTACTGAGGAAGTTTTGCACTGTGAGAGGGTCAGTACTGAGGGAGTGCTGCACTGTCAGAGGGTCAATACTGAGGGAGTGCTGCACTGTCAGAGGGTCATTGCTGAGGGAGTGCTCACGGTCAGAGGGTCAGTGCTGAGGGAGTCCTGCACTGATAGATGGTCAGTACTGAGGGAGTGCTGCACTGTCAGAGGGTCAGTACTGAGGAAGATCTGCACTGACAGCTGGTCAGTACTGAGGGAGTGCTGCACTGTCAGAGGGTCAGTACTGATGGAGTGCTACACTGTCAGAGGGTCAGTACTGAGGCAGTGCTGCATTGTCAGAGGGTCAATACTGAGGGAGTGCTGCACTGTCAGAGGGTCATTGCTGAGGGAGTGCTGCACTGTCAGAGGGTCAGTACTGAGGGAGTGCTGCACTGTCAGAGGGTCAGTACTGAGGGAGTGCTGCACTGTCAGAGGGTCAGTACTGAGGGAGTGCTGCACTGTCGGAGGGTCAGTACTGAGGGAGCGCCGCACTGTCAGAGGGTCAGTGCTGAGGGAGTGCTGCACTGTCAGGGGGTCAGTTCTGAGGGAGTGCAGCACTGTCAGAGGGTCAGTACTGAGGGAGTGCTGCCCTGTCAGAGGGTCAGTACTGAGGGAGTGCTGCACTGTCAGAGGGTCAGTACTGAGGAAGTTCTGCACTGTCAGAGGATCAGTCCTGAGGGAGTGCCGCACTGTCAGAGGGTCAATACTGAGGGAGTGCTGCACTGTCAGGGGGTCAGTTCTGAGCCAGTGCCGCACTGCCAGAGGGTCAGTACTGAGGGAGTGCTGCACTGTCAGAGGGTCAGTACTGAGGCAGTGCTGCACTGTCAGAGGGTCAGTACTGAGGGAGTGCTGCACTGTCAGAGGGTCATTACTGAGGGAGTGCTGCACGGTCAGAGGGTCAGTGCTGAGGGAGTCCTGCACTGATAGATGGTCAGTACTGAGGGAGTGCTGCACTGTCAGAGGGTCAGTACTGAGGAAGATCTGCACTGACAGCTGGTCAGTACTGAGGGAGTGCTGCACTGTCAGAGGGTCAGTACTGAGGGAGTGCTGCACTGTCAGAGGGTCATTGCTGAGGGAGTGCAGCACTGTCAGAGTGTCAGTACTGAGGGAGTGCTGCACTGTCAGAGGGTCAGTACTGAGGGAGTGCTGCACTGTCAGAGGGTCAGTACTGAGGGAGTGCTGCACTGTCAGAGGGTCAGTACTGAGGGAGTGCTGCACTGTCAGGGGGTCAGTTCTGAGGGCGTGCCGCACTGTCAGAGGGTCAGTACTGAGGGAGTGCTGCTCTGTCAGAGGGTCAGTACTGAGGGAGTGCTGCACTGTCAGAGCGTCAGTACTGAGGGAGTGCCGCACTGTCAGAGGGTCAATACTGAGGGAGTGCTGCACTGTCAGATGGTCATTGCTGAGGGAGTGCTGCACTGTCAGAGGGTCAGTACTGAGGGAGTGCTGCACTGTCAGAGGGTCAGTACTTTGGGAGTGCCGCACTGTCAGAGGGTCAGGACTGAGGGAGTGCCGCACTGTCAGAGGGTCAGTAATGAGGGCGTGCTGCACTGTCAGAGGGTCAGTACTGAGGGAGTGCTGCACTGTCCGAGGGTCAGCACTGAGGGAGTGCTGCACTGTCAGAGGGTCAGTACTGAGGGAGTGCTGCACTGTCAGAGGGTCAGTCTTGAGGGAGTGCTGCACTGTCAGAGGGTCAATACTGAGGGAGTGCTGCACTGTCAGAGGGTCAATACTGAGGGAGTGCTGCACTGTCAGAGGGTCATTGCTGAGGGAGTGCTGCGCTGTCAGAGGGTCAGTACTGAGGGAGTGCTGCACTGTCAGAGGGTCAGTACTAATGGAGTGCTGCACTGTCAGATGGTCAGGACTGAGGGAGTGCTGCACTGTCAGAGGGTCAGTACTGAGGGAGTGCCGCACTGTCAGGGGGTCAGTACTGAGGGAGTGCCGCACTGTCAGAGGGTCAGCACTGAGGGAGTGCTGCACTGTCAGAGGGTCAGTACTGAGGGAGTGCTGCACTGTCAGAGGGTCAGTACTGAGGCAGTGCTGCACTGTCAGAGTGTCAGTACTGAGCGAGCGCTGCACTGTCAGAGGGTCAGTACTGAGGGAGTGCTGCACTGTCAGAGGGTCAGTACTGAGGGAGTGCTGCACTGTCAGAGGGTCATTACTGAGGGAGTGCTGCACGGTCAGAGGGTCAGTACTGAGGGCGCGCCGCACTGTCAGAGGGTCAGTACTGAGGGAGTGCTGCACTGTCAGATGGTCAGTACTGAGGGAGTGCTGCACTGTCAGAGGGTCAGTACTGTGGGAGTGCTGCACTGTCAGAGGGTCAGTACTGGGGGAGTGCTGCACTGTCAGAGGGTCAGTACTGAGGGAGTGTTGCACTGTCAGAGGCTCAGTACTGAGGGAGTGCTGCACTGTCAGAGGGTCAGTACTGAGGGAGTGCTGCACTGTCAGAGGGTCAGTACTGAGGGAGTGCCGCGCTGTCAGAGGGTCAGTACTGTCGGAGTGCTGCACTGTCAGAGTGTCAGTACTGGGGGAGTGCTGCACTGTCAGAGGGTCAGTACTGAGGGAGTGCCGCACTGTCAGAGGGTCAGTACTGAGGGAGTGCTGCACTGTCAGAGGGTCAGTACTGTCGGAGTGCTGCACTGTCAGAGTGTCAGTACTGGGGGAGTGCTGCACTGTCAGAGGGTCAGTACTGAGGGAGTGTTGCACTGTCAGAGGCTCAGTACTGAGGGAGTGCTGCACTGTCAGAGGGTCAGTACTGAGGGAGTGCTGCATTGTCAGAGGGTCAGTACTGAGGGAGTGCCGCACTGTCAGAGGGTCAGTACTGAGGGAGTGCTGCACTGTCAGAGGGTCAGTACTGAGGCAGTGCTGCACTGTCAGAGTGTCAGTACTGAGCGAGCGCTGCACTGTCAGAGGGTCAGTACTGAGGGAGTGCTGCACTGTCAGAGGGTCAGTACTGAGGGAGTGCTGCACTGTCAGAGGGTCATTACTGAGGGAGTGCTGCACGGTCAGAGGGTCAGTACTGAGGGCGCGCCGCACTGTCAGAGGGTCAGTACTGAGGGAGTGCTGCACTGTCAGATGGTCAGTACTGAGGGAGTGCTGCACTGTCAGAGGGTCAGTACTGTGGGAGTGCTGCACTGTCAGAGGGTCAGTACTGGGGGAGTGCTGCACTGTCAGAGGGTCAGTACTGAGGGAGTGTTGCACTGTCAGAGGCTCAGTACTGAGGGAGTGCTGCACTGTCAGAGGGTCAGTACTGAGGGAGTGCTGCACTGTCAGAGGGTCAGTACTGAGGGAGTGCCGCGCTGTCAGAGGGTCAGTACTGTCGGAGTGCTGCACTGTCAGAGTGTCAGTACTGGGGGAGTGCTGCACTGTCAGAGGGTCAGTACTGAGGGAGTGCCGCACTGTCAGAGGGTCAGTACTGAGGGAGTGCTGCACTGTCAGAGGGTCAGTACTGTCGGAGTGCTGCACTGTCAGAGTGTCAGTACTGGGGGAGTGCTGCACTGTCAGAGGGTCAGTACTGAGGGAGTGTTGCACTGTCAGAGGCTCAGTACTGAGGGAGTGCTGCACTGTCAGAGGGTCAGTACTGAGGGAGTGCTGCATTGTCAGAGGGTCAGTACTGAGGGAGTGCCGCACTGTCAGAGGGTCAGTACTGAGGGAGTGCTGCACTGTCAGAGGGTCAGTACTGAGGGAGTGCTGCACTGTCAGAGGGTCAGTACTGAGGGAGTGCCGCACTGTCAGAGGGTCAGTACTGAGGGAGTGCTGCACTGTCAGAGGGTCAGTACTGAGGGAGTGCCGCACTGTCAGAGGGTCAGTACTGAGGGAGTGCTGCACTGTCAGAGGGTCAGTACTGAGGGAGTGCTGCACTGTCAGAGGGTCAGTAGTGAGGGAGTGCCGCACTGTCAGAGGGTCAGTACTGAGGGAGTGCCGCACTGTCAGAGGGTCAGTACTGAGGGAGTGCTGCACTGTCAGAGGGTCAGGACTGAGGGAGCGCCGCACTGTCAGAGGGTCATTACTTAGGAAGTTCTGCACAGTCAGAGGGTCAGTACTGAGGGAGTGCCGCTCTATCAGAGGGTCAGTACTGAGGGAGTGCCGCACTGTCAGAGGGTCAGTACTGAGGGAGCACTGCATTGTCAGAGGGTCATTACTGAGGAGGTTCTGCACTGTCAGAGGGTCAGCACTGTGGCAGTGCTGCACTGTCAGAGCGTCAGTACTGAGGGAATGCCGCACTGTCAGAGGGTCAGTAATGATGGAGCGCCGCGCTGTCAGAGGGTTCAGTACTGAGGGAGTGCCGCACTGTCAGAAGGTCAGTAATGAGGGAGTGCTGCACTGTCAGAGGGTCAGTACTGAGGGAGTGCTGCACTGTCCGAGGGTCAGTACTGAGGGAGTGCTGCACTGTCAGAGGGTCAGTACTGAGGGAGTGCTGCACTGTCAGAGGGTCAGTACTGAGGGAGTGCTGCACTGTGAGAGGGTCAGTCCTGAGGGAGTGCTGCACTGTCAGAGGGTCAGTACTGAGGGAGTGCTGCACTGTCAGAGGGTCAGTACTGAGGGAGTGCTGCACTGTCAGTGGGTCATTACTGAGGGAGTGCTGCACGGTCAGAGGGTCAGTGCTGAGGGAGTCCTGCACTGATAGATGGTCAGTACTGAGGGAGTGCTGCACTGTCAGAGGGTCAGTACTGAGGAAGATCTGCACTGACAGCTGGTCAGTACTGAGGGAGTGCTGCACTGTCAGAGGGTCAGTACTGATGGAGTGCCACACTGTCAGAGGGTCAGTACTGAGGCAGTGCTGCATTGTCAGAGGGTCAATACTGAGGGAGTGCTGCACTGTCAGAGGGTCATTGCTGAGGGAGTGCTGCACTGTCAGAGGGTCAGTACTGAGGGAGTGCTGCACTGTCAGAGGGTCAGTACTGAGGGAGTGCTGCACTGTCTGAGGGTCAGTACTGAGGGAGTGCTGCACTGTCGGAGGGTCAGTACTGAGGGAGCGCCGCACTGTCAGAGGGTCAGTGCTGAGGGAGTGCTGCACTGTCAGGGGGTCAGTTCTGAGGGAGTGCCGCACTGTCAGAGGTTCAGTACTGAGGGAGTGCTGCACTGTCAGAGGGTCAGTACTGAGGGAGTGCTGCACTGTCAGAGGGTCAGTACTGAGGGAGTGCTGCACTGTCAGAGGGTCAGTACTGAGGAAGTTCTGCACTGTCAGAGGATCAGTGCTGAGGGAGTGCCGCACTGTCAGAGGGTCAGTACTGAGGCAGTGCTGCACTGTCAGAGCGTCAGTACTGAGGGAGTGCCGCACTGTCAGAGGGTCAATACTGAGGGAGTGCTGCACTGTCAGGGGGTCAGTTCTGAGGGAGTGCCGCACTGCCAGAGGGTCAGTACTGAGGGAGTGCTGCCCTGGCAGAGGGTCAGTACTGAGGGAGTGCTGCCCTGTCAGAGGGTCAGTACTGAGGGAGTGCTGCACTGTCAGAGGATCAGTGCTGAGGGAATGCCGCACTGTCAGAGGGTCAATACTGAGGGAGTGCTGCACTGTCAGAGGGTCAGTACTTTGGGAGTGCCTCACTGTCAGAGGGTCAGTAATGATGGAGCGCCGCACTGTCAGAGGGCCAGTACTGAGGGAGTGCCGCACTGTCAGAGGATCAGTAATGAGGGAGTGCTGCACTGTCAGAGGGTCAGTACTGAGGGAGTGCTGCACTGTCAGAGGGTCAGTACTGAAGGAGTGCTGCACTGTCCGAGGGTCAGTACTGAGGGAGTGCTGCACTGTCAGAGGGTCAGTACTGAGGGAGTCCTGCACTGTCAGAGGGTCAGTCCTGAGGGAGTGCTGCACTGTCAGAGGGTCAGTACTGAGGGAGTGCCGCACTGTCAGAGGGTCAGTACTGAGGGAGTGCTGCACTGTCAGAGGGTCAGTACTGAGGGAGTGCTGCACTGTCAGAGGGTCAGTACTGAGGAAGTTTTGCACTGTGAGAGGGTCAGTACTGAGGGGGTGCTGCACTGTCAGAGGGTCATTACTGAGGACGTTCTGCACTGTCAGAGGGTCAATACTGAGGGAGTGCTGCACTGTCAGAGGGTCATTGCTGAGGGAGTGCTGCACTGTCAGAGGGTCAGTACTGAGGGAGTGCTGCACTGTCAGAGGGTCAGTACTAATGGAGTGCTGCACTGTCAGATGGTCAGGACTGAGGGAGTGCTGCACTGTTCGAAGGTCAGTACTGAGGGAGTGCTGCACTGTCAGAGGGTCAGTACTGAGGGAGTACCGCACTGTCAGGGGGTCAGTACTGAGGGAGCGCCGCACTGTCAGAGGGTCAGTACTGAGGGAGTGCCGCACTGTCAGAGGGTCAGTACTGAGTGAGTGCTGCATTCTCAGAGGGTCAATACTGAGGGAGTGCTGCACTGTCAGAGGGTCAGTACTGAGGGAGTGCTGCACTGTGAGAGGGTCAGTCCTGAGGGAGTGCTGCACTGTCAGAGGGTCAGTACTGAGGGAGTGCTGCACTGTCAGAGGGTCAGTACTGAGGAAGTTTTGCACTGTGAGAGGGTCAGTACTGAGGGAGTGCTGCACTGTCAGAGGGTCAATACTGAGGGAGTGCTGCACTGTCAGAGGGTCATTGCTGAGGGAGTGCTGCACTGTCAGAGGGTCAGTACTGAGGGAGTGCTGCACTGTCAGAGGGTCAGTACTGAGGGAGTGCTGCACTGTCACAGGGTCAGTACTGAGGGAGTGCTGCACTGTCTGTGGGTCATTACTGAGGGAGTGCTGCACGGTCAGAGGGTCAGTGCTGAGGGAGTCCTGCACTGATAGATGGTCAGTACTGAGGGAGTGCTGCACTGTCAGAGGGTCAGTACTGAGGAAGATCTGCACTGACAGCTGGTCAGTACTGAGGGAGTGCTGCACTGTCAGAGGGTCAGTACTGATGGAGTGCTACACTGTCAGAGGGTCAGTACTGAGGCAGTGCTGCATTGTCAGAGGGTCAATACTGAGGGAGTGCTGCACTGTCAGAGGGTCATTGCTGAGGGAGTGCTGCACTGTCAGAGGGTCAGTACTGAGGGAGTGCTGCACTGTCAGAGGGTCAGTACTGAGGGAGTGCTGCACTGTCAGAGGGTCAGTACTGAGGGAGTGCTGCACTGTCGGAGGGTCAGTACTGAGGGAGCGCCGCACTGTCAGAGGGTCAGTGCTGAGGGAGTGCTGCACTGTCAGGGGGTCAGTTCTGAGGGAGTGCAGCACTGTCAGAGGGTCAGTACTGAGGGAGTGCTGCCATGTCAGAGGGTCAGTACTGAGGGAGTGCTGCACTGTCAGAGGGTCAGTACTGAGGAAGTTCTGCACTGTCAGAGGGTCAGTACTGAGGGAGTGCCGCTCTATCAGAGGGTCAGTACTGAGGAAGTTTTGCACTGTGAGAGGGTCAGTACTGAGGGGGTGCTGCACTGTCAGAGCGTCAGTACTGAGGGAGTGCCGCACTGTCAGAGGGTCAGTACTGAGGGAGTGCTGCCCTGTCAGAGGGTCAGTACTGAGGGAGTGCTGCACTGTCAGAGGGTCAGTACTGAGGGAGTGCCGCACTGTCAGAGGGTCAGTACTGAGGGAGTGCCGCACTGTCAGAGGATCAGTACTGAGGGAGTGCCGCACTGTCAGGGGGTCAGTTCTGAGGGAGTGCCGCACTGTGAGAGGGTCAGTAATGAGGGAGCGCAGCACTGTCAGAGTGTCAGTTCTGAGAGAGTGCTGCACTGTCAGAGGGTCAGTACTGAGGGAGTGCTGCACTGTCAGAGGGTCAGTACTGAGGGAGTGCTGCACTGTCAGAGGGTCAGTACTGAGGGAGTGCTGCACTGTCTAAGAGGGTCAGTAATGAGGGAGCGCTCCACTGTCAGAGTGTCAGTACTGAGGGAGTGCTGCACTGTCAGAGGGTCAGTACTGAGAGAGCGCTGCACTGTCAGAGGGTCAGTACTGAGGGAGTGCTGCATTGTCAGAGGGTCAGTACTGAGGCAGTGCTGCATTGTCAGAGGGTCAATACTGAGGGAGTGCTGCACTGTCAGAGGGTCATTGCTGAGCGAGTGCTGCACTGTCAGAGGGTCAGTACTGAGGGAGTGCTGCACTGTCAGAGGGTCAGTACTGAGGGAGTCCTGCACTGTCAGAGGGTCAGTCCTGAGGGAGTGCTCCACTGTCAGAGGGTCAGTAGTGAGGGAGTGCTGCACTGTCAGAGGGTCAGTACTGAGGGAGTGCCGCACTGTCAGAGGGTCAGTACTGAGGGAGTGCCGCACTGTCAGAGGGTCATTGCTGAGGGAGTGCTGCACTATCAGAGGGTCAGTACTGAAGTAGTGCTGCACTGTCAGAGGGTCAGTACTTTGGGAGTGCCGCACTGTCAGAGGGTCAGCAATGATGGATCGCCGCACTGTCAGAGGGTCAGTACTGAGGGAGTGCCGCACTGTCAGAGGGTCAGTAATGAGGTAGTGCTACACTGTCAGAGGGTCAGTACTGAGGGAGTGCTGCACTGTCAGAGGGTCAGTACTGAGGGAATGCTGCACTGTCAGAGGGTCAGTCCTGAGTGAGTGCTGCACTGTCAGAGGGTCAGTACTGAGGGAGTGCTGCACTGTCAGAGGGTCAGTACTGAGGAAGTTTTCCACTGTGAGAGGGTCAGTACTGAGGGGGTGCTGCACTGTAAGAGGGTCAGTACTGAGGGAGTGCCGCACTGTCAGAGGGTCAGTACTGAGGGAGTGCTGCACTGTCAGAGGGTCAGTACTGAGGGAGTGCTGCACTGTCAGAGGGTCAGTACTGAGGGAGTGCTGCACTGTCAGAGGGTCAGGACTGAGGGAGTGCTGCACTGTTCGAAGGTCAGTACTGAGGGAGTGCTGCACTGTCAGAGGGTCAGTACTGAGGGAGTACCGCACTGTCAGAGGGTCAGTACTGAGGGAGCGCCGCACTGTCAGAGGGTCAGTACTGAGGGAGTGCCGCACTGTCAGAGAGTCAGTACTGAGGGAGTGCCGCACTGTCAGAGGGTCACTACTGAGGGAGTGCTGCACTGTCAGAGGCTCAGTACTGAGGGAGTGTTGCACTGTCAGAGGGTCAGTAGTGAGGGAGTTCTGCACTGTCAGAGGGTCAGTAGTGAGGGAGTTCTGCACTGTCAGAGGGTCAGTACTGAGGGGGTGCCGCAATGTCAGAGGGTCAGTGCTGAGGGCGTGCCGCACAATCAGAGGGTCAGTACTGAGGGAGTGCTGCACTCTCAGAGGGTCAGTACTGAGGGAGTGCCGCACTGTCAGAGGGTCAGTACTGAGGGAGTACCGCACTGTCAGAGGGTCAGTACTGAGGGAGTGCTGCACTGTCAGAGGGTCAGTACTGAGGGAGTGCTGCACTGTCAGAGGGTCAGTACTGAGGGAGTGCTGCACTGTCAGAGGGTCAGTGCTGAGGGAGTCCTGCACTGATAGATGGTCAGTACTGAGGGAGTGCCGCACTGTCAGAGGGTCAGTACTGAGGGAGTGCCGCACTGTCAGAGGGTCAGTACTGAGGGAGTGCTGCACTGTCACAGAGGGTCAGTGCTGAGGGAGTCCTGCACTGATAGATGGTCAGTACTGAGGGAGCGCCGCACTGTCAGAGGGTCAGCACTGAGGGAGTGCTGCACTGTCAGAGGGTCAGTACTGAGGGAGCGCTGCACTGTCAGGGCCAGTACTGAGGGAGTGCTGCACTGTCAGGGCCAGTACTGAGGAAGATCTGCACTGACAGCTGGTCAGTACTGAGGGAGTGCTGCACTGTCAGAGGGTCAGTACTGAGGGAGTGCTGCACTGTTAGAGGATCAGTACTGAGGCAGTGCTGCATTGTCAGAGGGTCAATACTGAGGGAGTGCTGCACTGTCAGAGGGTCATTGCTGAGCGAGTGCTGCACTGTCAGAGGGTCAGTACTGCGGGAGTGCTGCACTGTCAGAGGGTCAGTACTGAGGGAGTGCCGCACTGTCAGAGGGTCAGTACTGAGGGAGTGCCGCACTGTCAGAGGGTCATTGCTGAGGGAGTGCTGCACTATCAGAGGGTCAGTACTGAAGTAGTGCTGCACTGTCAGAGGGTCAATACTGAGGGAGTGCTGCACTGTCAGAGGGTCAGTACTTTGGGAGTGCCGCACTGTCAGAGGGTCAGTAATGATGGAGCGCCGCACTATCAGAGGGTCAGTACTGAGGGAGTGCTGCACTGTCAGAGGGTCAGTACTGAGGGAGTGCTGCACTGTCAGAGGGTCAGTACTGAGGAAGTTTTGCACTGTGAGAGGGTCAGTACTGAGGGGGTGCTGCACTGTAAGAGGTTTAGTACTGAGGGAGTGCCGCACTGTCAGAGGGTCAGTACTGAGGGAGTGCTGCACTGTCAGAGGGTCAGTACTGAGGGAGTGCTGCACTGTCAGAGGGTCAGTACTGAGGGAGTGCTGCACTGTCAGAGGGTCAGGACTGAGGGAGTGCTGCACTGTTCGAAGGTCAGTACTGAGGGAGTGCTGCACTGTCAGAGGGTCAGTACTGAGGGAGTGCTGCACTGTCAGAGGGTCAGTACTGAGGGAGTACCGCACTGTCAGAGGGTCAGTACTGAGGGAGCGCCGCACTGTCAGAGGGTCAGTACTGAGGGAGTGCCGCACTGTCAGAGAGTCAGTACTGAGGGAGTGCCGCACTGTCAGAGGGTCACTACTGAGGGAGTGCTGCACTGTCAGAGGCTCAGTACTGAGGGAGTGTTGCACTGTCAGAGGGTCAGTAGTGAGGGAGTTCTGCACTGTCAGAGGGTCAGTAGTGAGGGAGTTCTGCACTGTCAGAGGGTCAGTACTGAGGGAGTGCTGCACTGTCAGAGGGTCAGTACTGAGGGAGTGCTGCACTGTCAGAGGGTCAGTACTAATGGAGTGCTGCACTGTCAGATGGTCAGGACTGAGGGAGTGCTGCACTGTTCGAAGGTCAGTACTGAGGGAGTGCTGCACTGTCAGAGGGTCAGTACTGAGGGAGTACCGCACTGTCAGAGGGTCAGTACTGAGGGAGCGCCGCACTGTCAGAGGGTCAGTACTGAGGGAGTGCCGCACTGTCAGAGGGTCAGTACTGAGGGAGTGCTGCATTCTCAGAGGGTCAATACTGAGGGAGTGCTGCACTGTCAGAGGGTCAGTACTGAGGGAGTGCTGCACTGTGAGAGGGTCAGTCCTGAGGGAGTGCTGCACTGTCAGAGGGTCATTGCTGAGGGAGTGCTGCACTGTCAGAGGGTCAGTACTGAGGGAGTGCTGCACTGTCAGAGGGTCAGTACTGAGGGAGTGCTGCACTGTCACAGGGTCAGTACTGAGGGAGTGCTGCACTGTCTGTGGGTCATTACTGAGGGAGTGCTGCACGGTCAGAGGGTCAGTGCTGAGGGAGTCCTGCACTGATAGATGGTCAGTACTGAGGGAGTGCTGCACTGTCAGAGGGTCAGTACTGAGGAAGATCTGCACTGACAGCTGGTCAGTACTGAGGGAGTGCTGCACTGTCAGAGGGTCAGTACTGAGGGAGTGCTGCACTGTCAGAGGGTCAGTACTGAGGGAGTGCTGCACTGTCAGAGGGTCAGTACTGAGGGAGTGCTGCACTGTCGGAGGGTCAGTACTGAGGGAGCGCCGCACTGTCAGAGGGTCAGTGCTGAGGGAGTGCTGCACTGTCAGGGGGTCAGTTCTGAGGGAGTGCAGCACTGTCAGAGGGTCAGTACTGAGGGAGTGCTGCCCTGTCAGAGGGTCAGTACTGAGGGAGTGCTGCACTGTCAGAGGGTCAGTACTGAGGAAGTTCTGCACTGTCAGAGGGACAGTACTGAGGGAGTGCCGCTCTATCAGAGGGTCAGTACTGAGGAAGTTTTGCACTGTGAGAGGGTCAGTACTGAGGGGGTGCTGCACTGTCAGAGCGTCAGTACTGAGGGAGTGCCGCACTGTCAGAGGGTCAGTACTGAGGGAGTGCTGCCCTGTCAGAGGGTCAGTACTGAGGGAGTGCTGCACTGTCAGAGGGTCAGTACTGAGGGAGTGCTGCCCTGTCAGAGGGTCAGTACTGAGGGAGTGCTGCCCTGTCAGAGGGTCAGTACTGAGGGAGTGCTGCACTGTCAGAGGGTCAGTACTGAGGGAGTGCTGCACTGTCAGAGGGTCAGTACTGAGGAAGTTCTGCACTGTCAGAGGATCAATGCTGAGGGAGTGCCGCACTGTCAGAGGGTCAGTACTGAGGGAGTGCTGCACTGTCAGAGGGTCAGTACTGAGGGAGTGCCGCACTGTCAGAGGGTCAGTACTGAGGCAGTGCTGCACTGTCAGAGGGTCAGTACTTTGGGAGTGCCTCACTGTCAGAGGGTCAGTAATGATGGAGCGCCGCACTGTCAGAGGGCCAGTACTGAGGGAGTGCCGCACTGTCAGAGGGTCAGTAATGAGGGAGTGCTGCACTGTCAGAGGGTCAGTACTGAGGGAGTCCTGCACTGTCAGAGGGTCAGTCCTGAGGGAGTGCTGCACTGTCAGAGGGTCAGTACTGAGGGAGTGCCGCACTGTCAGAGGGTCAGTACTGAGGGAGTGCTGCACTGTCAGAGGGTCAGTACTGAGGGAGTGCTGCACTGTCAGAGGGTCAGTACTGAGGAAGTTTTGCACTGTGAGAGGGTCAGTACTGAGGGGGTGCTGCACTGTCAGAGGGTCATTACTGAGGACGTTCTGCACTGTCAGAGGGTCAATACTGAGGGAGTGCCGCACTGTCAGAGGGTCATTGTTGAGCGAGTGCTGCACTCTCAGAGGGTCAGTACTGAGGGAGTGCTGCACTGTCAGAGGGTCAGTACAGAGGCAGTGCTGCACTGTCAGAGGGTCAGTACTGAGGGAGTGCCGCACTGTCAGAGGGTCAGTACTGAGGGAGTGCCGCACTGTCAGAGGATCAGTACTGAGGGAGTGCCGCACTGTCAGGGGGTCAGTTCTGAGGGAGTGCCGCACTGTGAGAGGGTCAGTAATGAGGGAGCGCAGCACTGTCAGAGTGTCAGTACTGAGAGAGTGCTGCACTGTCAGAGGGTCAGTACTGAGGGAGTGCTGCACTGTCAGAGGGTCAGTACTGAGGGAGTGCTGCACTGTCAGAGGGTCAGTACTGAGGGAGTGCTGCACTGTCTAAGAGGGTCAGTAATGAGGGAGCGCTGCACTGTCAGAGTGTCAGTACTGAGGGAGTGCTGCACTGTCAGAGGGTCAGTACTGAGAGAGCGCTGCACTGTCAGAGGGTCAGTACTGAGGGAGTGCTGCATTGTCAGAGGGTCAGTACTGAGGCAGTGCTGCATTGTCAGAGGGTCAATACTGAGGGAGTGCTGCACTGTCAGAGGGTCATTGCTGAGCGAGTGCTGCACTGTCAGAGGGTCAGTACTGAGGGAGTGCTGCACTGTCAGACGGTCAGTACTGAGGGAGTCCTGCACTGTCAGAGGGTCAGTCCTGAGGGAGTGCTCCACTGTCAGAGGGTCAGTAGTGAGGGAGTGCTGCACTGTCAGAGGGTCAGTAATGATGGAGCGCCGCACTATCAGAGGGTCAGTACTGAGGGAGTGCTGCACTGTCAGAGGGTCAGTACTGAGGGAGTGCTGCACTGTCAGAGGGTCAGTACTGAGGAAGTTTTGCACTGTGAGAGGGTCAGTACTGAGGGGGTGCTGCACTGTAAGAGGTTTAGTACTGAGGGAGTGCCGCACTGTCAGAGGGTCAGTACTGAGGGAGTGCTGCACTGTCAGAGGGTCAGTACTGAGGGAGTGCTGCACTGTCAGAGGGTCAGTACTGAGGGAGTGCTGCACTGTCAGAGGGTCAGGACTGAGGGAGTGCTGCACTGTTCGAAGGTCAGTACTGAGGGAGTGCTGCACTGTCAGAGGGTCAGTACTGAGGGAGTGCTGCACTGTCAGAGGGTCAGTACTGAGGGAGTACCGCACTGTCAGAGGGTCAGTACTGAGGGAGCGCCGCACTGTCAGAGGGTCAGTACTGAGGGAGTGCCGCACTGTCAGAGAGTCAGTACTGAGGGAGTGCCGCACTGTCAGAGGGTCACTACTGAGGGAGTGCTGCACTGTCAGAGGCTCAGTACTGAGGGAGTGTTGCACTGTCAGAGGGTCAGTAGTGAGGGAGTTCTGCACTGTCAGAGGGTCAGTAGTGAGGGAGTTCTGCACTGTCAGAGGGTCAGTACTGAGGGAGTGCTGCACTGTCAGAGGGTCAGTACTGAGGGAGTGCTGCACTGTCAGAGGGTCAGTACTAATGGAGTGCTGCACTGTCAGATGGTCAGGACTGAGGGAGTGCTGCACTGTTCGAAGGTCAGTACTGAGGGAGTGCTGCACTGTCAGAGGGTCAGTACTGAGGGAGTACCGCACTGTCAGAGGGTCAGTACTGAGGGAGCGCCGCACTGTCAGAGGGTCAGTACTGAGGGAGTGCCGCACTGTCAGAGGGTCAGTACTGAGGGAGTGCTGCATTCTCAGAGGGTCAATACTGAGGGAGTGCTGCACTGTCAGAGGGTCAGTACTGAGGGAGTGCTGCACTGTGAGAGGGTCAGTCCTGAGGGAGTGCTGCACTGTCAGAGGGTCATTGCTGAGGGAGTGCTGCACTGTCAGAGGGTCAGTACTGAGGGAGTGCTGCACTGTCAGAGGGTCAGTACTGAGGGAGTGCTGCACTGTCACAGGGTCAGTACTGAGGGAGTGCTGCACTGTCTGTGGGTCATTACTGAGGGAGTGCTGCACGGTCAGAGGGTCAGTGCTGAGGGAGTCCTGCACTGATAGATGGTCAGTACTGAGGGAGTGCTGCACTGTCAGAGGGTCAGTACTGAGGAAGATCTGCACTGACAGCTGGTCAGTACTGAGGGAGTGCTGCACTGTCAGAGGGTCAGTACTGAGGGAGTGCTGCACTGTCAGAGGGTCAGTACTGAGGGAGTGCTGCACTGTCAGAGGGTCAGTACTGAGGGAGTGCTGCACTGTCGGAGGGTCAGTACTGAGGGAGCGCCGCACTGTCAGAGGGTCAGTGCTGAGGGAGTGCTGCACTGTCAGGGGGTCAGTTCTGAGGGAGTGCAGCACTGTCAGAGGGTCAGTACTGAGGGAGTGCTGCCCTGTCAGAGGGTCAGTACTGAGGGAGTGCTGCACTGTCAGAGGGTCAGTACTGAGGAAGTTCTGCACTGTCAGAGGGACAGTACTGAGGGAGTGCCGCTCTATCAGAGGGTCAGTACTGAGGAAGTTTTGCACTGTGAGAGGGTCAGTACTGAGGGGGTGCTGCACTGTCAGAGCGTCAGTACTGAGGGAGTGCCGCACTGTCAGAGGGTCAGTACTGAGGGAGTGCTGCCCTGTCAGAGGGTCAGTACTGAGGGAGTGCTGCACTGTCAGAGGGTCAGTACTGAGGGAGTGCTGCCCTGTCAGAGGGTCAGTACTGAGGGAGTGCTGCCCTGTCAGAGGGTCAGTACTGAGGGAGTGCTGCACTGTCAGAGGGTCAGTACTGAGGGAGTGCTGCACTGTCAGAGGGTCAGTACTGAGGAAGTTCTGCACTGTCAGAGGATCAATGCTGAGGGAGTGCCGCACTGTCAGAGGGTCAGTACTGAGGGAGTGCTGCACTGTCAGAGGGTCAGTACTGAGGGAGTGCCGCACTGTCAGAGGGTCAGTACTGAGGCAGTGCTGCACTGTCAGAGGGTCAGTACTTTGGGAGTGCCTCACTGTCAGAGGGTCAGTAATGATGGAGCGCCGCACTGTCAGAGGGCCAGTACTGAGGGAGTGCCGCACTGTCAGAGGGTCAGTAATGAGGGAGTGCTGCACTGTCAGAGGGTCAGTACTGAGGGAGTCCTGCACTGTCAGAGGGTCAGTCCTGAGGGAGTGCTGCACTGTCAGAGGGTCAGTACTGAGGGAGTGCCGCACTGTCAGAGGGTCAGTACTGAGGGAGTGCTGCACTGTCAGAGGGTCAGTACTGAGGGAGTGCTGCACTGTCAGAGGGTCAGTACTGAGGAAGTTTTGCACTGTGAGAGGGTCAGTACTGAGGGGGTGCTGCACTGTCAGAGGGTCATTACTGAGGACGTTCTGCACTGTCAGAGGGTCAATACTGAGGGAGTGCCGCACTGTCAGAGGGTCATTGTTGAGCGAGTGCTGCACTCTCAGAGGGTCAGTACTGAGGGAGTGCTGCACTGTCAGAGGGTCAGTACAGAGGCAGTGCTGCACTGTCAGAGGGTCAGTACTGAGGGAGTGCCGCACTGTCAGAGGGTCAGTACTGAGGGAGTGCCGCACTGTCAGAGGATCAGTACTGAGGGAGTGCCGCACTGTCAGGGGGTCAGTTCTGAGGGAGTGCCGCACTGTGAGAGGGTCAGTAATGAGGGAGCGCAGCACTGTCAGAGTGTCAGTACTGAGAGAGTGCTGCACTGTCAGAGGGTCAGTACTGAGGGAGTGCTGCACTGTCAGAGGGTCAGTACTGAGGGAGTGCTGCACTGTCAGAGGGTCAGTACTGAGGGAGTGCTGCACTGTCTAAGAGGGTCAGTAATGAGGGAGCGCTGCACTGTCAGAGTGTCAGTACTGAGGGAGTGCTGCACTGTCAGAGGGTCAGTACTGAGAGAGCGCTGCACTGTCAGAGGGTCAGTACTGAGGGAGTGCTGCATTGTCAGAGGGTCAGTACTGAGGCAGTGCTGCATTGTCAGAGGGTCAATACTGAGGGAGTGCTGCACTGTCAGAGGGTCATTGCTGAGCGAGTGCTGCACTGTCAGAGGGTCAGTACTGAGGGAGTGCTGCACTGTCAGACGGTCAGTACTGAGGGAGTCCTGCACTGTCAGAGGGTCAGTCCTGAGGGAGTGCTCCACTGTCAGAGGGTCAGTAGTGAGGGAGTGCTGCACTGTCAGAGGGTCAGTACTGAGGGAGTGCCGCACTGTCAGAGGGTCAGTACTGAGGGAGTGCCGCACTGTCAGAGGGTCATTGCTGAGGGAGTGCTGCACTATCAGAGGGTCAGTACTGAAGTAGTGCTGCACTGTCAGAGGGTCAGTACTTTGGGAGTGCCGCACTGTCAGAGGGTCAGTAATGATGGAGCGCCGCACTGTCAGAGGGTCAGTACTGAGGGAGTGCCGCACTGTCAGAGGGTCAGTAATGAGGTAGTGCTACACTGTCAGAGGGTCAGTACTGAGGGAGTGCTGCACTGTCAGAGGGTCAGTACTGAGGGAATGCTGCACTGTCAGAGGGTCAGTCCTGAGTGAGTGCTGCACTGTCAGAGGGTCAGTACTGAGGGAGTGCTGCACTGTCAGAGGGTCAGTACTGAGGAAGTTTTCCACTGTGAGAGGGTCAGTACTGAGGGGGTGCTGCACTGTAAGAGGGTCAGTACTGAGGGAGTGCCGCACTGTCAGAGGGTCAGTACTGAGGGAGTGCTGCACTGTCAGAGGGTCAGTACTGAGGGAGTGCTGCACTGTCAGAGGGTCAGTACTGAGGGAGTGCTGCACTGTCAGAGGGTCAGGACTGAGGGAGTGCTGCACTGTTCGAAGGTCAGTACTGAGGGAGTGCTGCACTGTCAGAGGGTCAGTACTGAGGGAGTGCTGCACTGTCAGAGGGTCAGTACTGAGGGAGTACCGCACTGTCAGAGGGTCAGTACTGAGGGAGCGCCGCACTGTCAGAGGGTCAGTACTGAGGGAGTGCCGCACTGTCAGAGAGTCAGTACTGAGGGAGTGCCGCACTGTCAGAGGGTCACTACTGAGGGAGTGCTGCACTGTCAGAGGCTCAGTACTGAGGGAGTGTTGCACTGTCAGAGGGTCAGTAGTGAGGGAGTTCTGCACTGTCAGAGGGTCAGTAGTGAGGGAGTTTTGCACTGTCAGAGGGTCAGTACTGAGGGGGTGCCGCAATGTCAGAGGGTCAGTGCTGAGGGCGTGCCGCACAATCAGAGGGTCAGTACTGAGGGAGTGCTGCACTCTCAGAGGGTCAGTACTGAGGGAGTACCGCACTGTCAGAGGGTCAGTACTGAGGGAGTGCTGCACTGTCAGAGGGTCAGTACTGAGGGAGTGCTGCACTGTCAGAGGGTCAGTACTGAGGGAGTGCTGCACTGTCAGAGGGTCAGTGCTGAGGGAGTCCTGCACTGATAGATGGTCAGTACTGAGGGAGTGCCGCACTGTCAGAGGGTCAGTACTGAGGGAGTGCCGCACTGTCAGAGGGTCAGTACTGAGGGAGTGCTGCACTGTCAGAGGGTCAGTACTGAGGGAGCGCTGCACTGTCAGGGCCAGTACTGAGGGAGTGCTGCACTGTCAGGGCCAGTACTGAGGAAGATCTGCACTGACAGCTGGTCAGTACTGAGGAAGTTTTGCACTGTGAGAGGGTCAGTACTGAGGGGGTGCTGCACTGTAAGAGGGTCAGTACTGAGGGAGTGCCGCACTGTCAGAGGGTCAGTACTGAGGGAGTGCTGCACTGTCAGAGGGTCAGTACTGAGGTAGTGCTGCACTGTCAGAGGGTCAATACTGAGGGAGTGCTGCACTGTCAGAGGGTCAGTACTTTGGGAGTGCCGCACTGTCAGAGGGTCAGTAATGATGGAGCGCCGCACTGTCAGAGGGTCAGTACTGAGGGAGTGCTGCACTGTCAGAGGGTCAGTACTGAGGAAGTTTTGCACTGTGAGAGGGTCAGTACTGAGGGGGTGCTGCACTGTAAGAGGGTCAGTACTGAGGGAGTGCCGCACTGTCAGAGGGTCAGTACTGAGGGAGTGCTGCACTGTCAGAGGGTCAGTACTGAGGGAGTGCTGCACTGTCAGAGGGTCAGTACTGAGGGAGTGCTGCACTGTCAGAGGGTCAGGACTGAGGGAGTGCTGCACTGTTCGAAGGTCAGTACTGAGGGAGTGCTGCACTGTCAGAGGGTCAGTACTGAGGGAGTGCTGCACTGTCAGAGGGTCAGTACTGAGGGAGTACCGCACTGTCAGAGGGTCAGTACTGAGGGAGCGCTGCACTGTCAGAGGGTCAGTACTGAGGGAGCGCCGCACTGTCAGAGGGTCAGTACTGAGGGAGTGCCGCACTGTCAGAGAGTCAGTACTGAGGGAGTGCCGCACTGTCAGAGGGTCACTACTGAGGGAGTGCTGCACTGTCAGAGGCTCAGTACTGAGGGAGTGTTGCACTGTCAGAGGGTCAGTAGTGAGGGAGTTCTGCACTGTCAGAGGGTCAGTAGTGAGGGAGTTCTGCACTGTCAGAGGGTCAGTACTGAGGGAGTGCTGCACTGTCAGAGGGTCAGTACTGAGGGAGTGCTGCACTGTCAGAGGGTCAGTGCTGAGGGAGTCCTGCACTGATAGATGGTCAGTACTGAGGGAGCGCCGCACTGTCAGAGGGTCAGCACTGAGGGAGTGCTGCACTGTCAGAGGGTCAGTACTGAGGGAGTGCCGCACTGTGAGAGGGTCAGTAATGAGGGAGCGCCGCACTGTCAGAGTGTCAGTACTGAGGGAGTGCTGCACTGTCAGAGGGTCAGTGCTGAGGGAGCGCTGCACTGTCAGAGGGTCAGTACTGAGGGAGTGCTGCACTGTCAGGGCCAGTACTGAGGAAGATCTGCACTGACAGCTGGTCAGTACTGAGGGCGTGCTGCACTGTCAGAGGGTCAGTACTGAGGGAGTGCTGCACTGTTAGAGGATCAGTACTGAGGCAGTGCTGCATTGTCAGAGGGTCAATACTGAGGGAGTGCTGCACTGTCAGAGGGTCATTGCTGAGCGAGTGCTGCACTGTCAGAGGGTCAGTACTGCGGGAGTGCTGCACTGTCAGAGGGTCAGTACTGAGGGAGTGCCGCACTGTCAGAGGGTCAGTACTGAGGGAGCGCCGCACTGTGAGAGGGTCAGTACTGAGGGAGTGCTGCACTGTCAGAGGGTCAGTACTGAGGGAGCGCCGCACTGTCAGAGGGTCAGTACTGAGGGAGCGCCGCACTGTCAGAGGGTCAGTACTGAGGGAGTGCCGCACTGTCAGAGGGTCAGTACTGAGGGAGTGCTGCACTGTCAGAGGGTCAGTACTGAGGGAGCGCCGCACTGTCAGAGGGTCAGTACTGAGGGAGCGCCGCACTGTCAGAGGGTCAGTACTGAGGGAGTGCTGCACTGACAGCTGGTCAGTACTGAGGGAGTGCCGCACTGTCAGAGGGTCAGTACTGAGGGAGCGCCGCACTGTCAGAGGGTCAGTACTGAGGGAGTGCTGCACTGACAGCTGGTCAGTACTGAGGGAGTGCCGCACTGTCAGAGGGTCAGTACTGAGGGAGTGCCGCACTGTCAGAGGGTCAGTACTGAGGGAGTGCTGCACTGTCAGAGGGTCAGTACTGAGGGAGTGCTGCACAGTTACTGTGGCCATCTTTCAGACGAGGCATTAAACTGAGCTCTAGTCTGTCCTGTCCAGTTAGTGTAAAAGATCCCAATGGTACTATTTTGACCAAGAGCAGTAGGATTCTCCTTTCTCCCTCAATCAACATCATAAAACTGGTCATTATCCCATTACAGTTTGTGGGAGCTCGCTGCGCAAAAATTAATGGCTGTTTCCGACAACGGTGACTATGCTTTGATAGAGCTATCTGAGCTGTAATGTTCTTTGGGACATTCCACGGTCATTCAAAGTGTAAAATAAACCAAATCTTTTTTTTTTAGTGATTTCCCCCGTGCTACCTACTGGAAAACCACATCAAAAAAGGACCGAGGCCCCTCGAACCCGTCATCTTGTCCCCTCGTACCCGTCATCTTGTCCCCTCGTACCCGTCATCTTGTCCCCTCGTTGCCGCCATCTTGTCCCCTCGTACCCGCCATCTTGTCCCCTCGTACCCGTCATCTTGTCCCCTCGTACCCGTCCTCGTGTCCCCTCGTACCCGTCATCTTGTCCCCTCGTTGCCGTCATCTTGTCCCCTCGTACCCGTCCTCGTGTCCCCTCATACCCGCCATCGTGTCCCCTCAAACCCGTCATCTTGTCCCCTCGTACCCGTCATCTTGTCCCCTCGTACCCGTCCTCGTGTCCCCTCATACCCGCCATCGTGTCCCCTCAAACCCGTCATCTTGTCCCCTCGTACCCGTCATCTTGTCCCCTCGTACCCGTCCTCGTGTCCTCTCATACCCGCCATCGTGTCCCCTCAAACCCGTCCTCGTGTCCCCTCGTACCCGTCATCTTGTCCCCTCGTACCCGTCATCTTGTCCCCTCGTACCCGTCATCTTGTCCCCTCGTACCCGTCCTCGTGTCCCCTCAAACCCGTCCTCGTGTCCCCTCGTACCCGTCATCTTGTCCCCTCGTACCCGTCATCTTGTCCCCTCGTACCCGTCATCTTGTCCCCTCGTACCCGCCATCTTGTCCCCTCGTACCCGTCATCTTGTCCCCTCGTACCCGCCATCGTGTCCCCTCAAACCCGTCATCTTGTCCCCTCGTACCCGTCATCTTGTCCCCTCGTACCCGTCATCTTGTCCCCTCGTACCCGTCATCTTGTCCCCTCGTACCCGCCATCTTGTCCCCTCGTACCCGCCATCGTGTCCCCCCAAACCCGTCATCTTGTCCCCTCGTACCCGTCATCTTGTCCCCTCGTACCCGTCCTCGTGTCCCCTCGTACCCGTCATCTTGTCCCCTCGTACCCGCCATCGTGTCCCCTCAAACCCGTCATCTTGTCCCCTCGTACCCGTCATCTTGTCCCCTCGTACCCGTCCTCGTGTCCCCTCGTACCCGCCATCTTGTCCCCTCGTACCCATCATCTTGTCCCCTCGTACCCGCCATCGTGTCCCCTCAAACCCGTCATCTTGTCCCCTCGTACCCGTCATCTTGTCCCCTCGTACCCGTCCTCGTGTCCCCTCGTACCCGCCATCTTGTCCCCTCGTACCCGTCATCTTGTCCCCTCGTACCCGCCATCGTGTCCCCTCAAACCCGTCATCTTGTCCCCTCGTACCCGTCATCTTGTCCCCTCGTACCCGTCCTCGTGTCCCCTCGTACCCGTCATCTTGTCCCCTCGTACCCGCCATCTTGTCCCCTCGTACCCGTCCTCGTGTCCCCTCGTACCCGCCATCTTGTCCCCTCGTACCCGTCATCTTGTCCCCTCGTACCCGCCATCTTGTCCCCTCGTACCCGTCATCTTGTGCCCTCGTACCCGTCATCTTGTCCCCTCGTACCCGTCCTCGTGTCCCCTCATACCCGCCATCTTGTCCCCTCAAACCCGTCATCTTGTCCCCTCGTACCCGCCATCTTGTCCCCTCGTACCCGTCATCTTGTCCCCTCGTAACCGCCATCGTGTCCCCTCAAACCCGTCATCTTGTCCCCTCGTAACCGCCATCGTGTCCCCTCAAACCCGTCATCTTGTCCCCTCGTACCCGTCATCTTGTCCCCTCGTACCCGTCATCTTGTCCCCTCGTACCCGTCATCTTGTCCCCTCGTACGCGTCATCTTGTCCCCTCGTACCCGTCCCCGTGTCCCCTCAATCCCGTCACCTTGTCCCCTCGTACCCGTCATCTTGTCCCCTCGTACCCGCCATCGTGTCCCCTCAAACCCGTCATCTTGTCCCCTCGTACCCGTCATCTTGTCCCCTCGTACCCGTCATCTTGTCCCCTCGTACCCGTCATCTTGTCCCCTCATACCCGCCATCGTGTCCCCTCGTACCCGCCATCTTGTCCCCTCGTACCCGTCCTCGTGTCCCCTCAAACCCGTCATCTTGTCCCCTCATCGCCGCCATCTTGTCCCCTCATCCCCGCCATCTTGTCCCCTCGTACCCGTCATCTTGTCCCCTCGTTGCCATCATCTTGTCCCCTCGTACCCGTCATCTTGTCCCCTCGTACCCGTCATCTTGTCCCCTCGTACCCGTCATCTTGTCCCCTCGTACCCGCCATCTTGTCCCCTCGTACCCGCCATCGTGTCCCCTCGTACCCATCCTCGTGTCCCCTCGTACCCGTCATCTTGTCCCCTCGTACCCGTCATCTTGTCCCCTCGTACCCGTCCTCGTGTCCCCTCGTACCCGTCATCTTGTCCCCTCGTACCCGTCATCTTGTCCCCTCGTACCCGTCATCTTGTCCCCTCGTACCCGCCATCTTGTCCCCTCGTACCCGCCATCGTGTCCCCTCGTACCCGTCCTCGTGTCCCCTCGTACTTGTCATCTTGTCCCCTCGTACCCGCCATCTTGTCCCCTCGTACCCGCCATCGTGTCCCCTCAAACCCGTCATCTTGTCCCCTCGTACCCGTCATCTTGTCCCCTCGTTGCCGCCATCTTGTCCCCTCGTACCCGTCATCTTGTCCCCTCGTACCCGTCAACTTGTCCCCTCGTACCCGTCATCTTGTCCCCTCGTACCCGTTATCTTGTCCCCTCGTACCCGTCATCTTGTCCCCTCATACCCGTCATCGTGTCCCCTCGTACCCGTCCTCGTGTCCCCTCATACCCGCCATCGTGTCCCCTCAAACCCGTCATCTTGTCCCCTCGTACCCGTCATCTTGTCCCCTCGTACCCGTCCTCGTGTCCCCTCATACCCGCCATCGTGTCTCCTCAAACCCGTCATCTTGTCCCCTCGTACCCGTCATCTTGTCCCCTCGTACCCGTCATCTTGTCCCCTCGTACCCGTCCTCGTGTCTCCTCGTACCCGTCCTCGTGTCCCCTCAAACCCGTCATCTTGTCCCCTCGTACCCGTCATCTTGTCCCCTCGTACCCGTCATCTTGTCCCCTCGTACCCGTCATCTTGTCCCCTCGTACCCGTCCTCGTGTCCCCTCATACCCGCCATCGTGTCCCCTCAAACCCGTCATCTTGTCCCCTCGTACCCGTCATCTTGTCCCCTCGTACCCGTCCTCGTGTCCCCTCATACCCGCCATCGTGTCTCCTCAAACCCGTCATCTTGTCCCCTCGTACCCGTCATCTTGTCCCCTCGTACCCGTCCTCGTGTCCCCTCGTACCCGTCATCTTGTCCCCTCGTACCCGTCATCTTGTCCCCTCGTACCCGTCATCTTGTCCCCTCGTACCCGTCATCTTGTCCCCTCGTACCCGTTATCTTGTCCCCTCGTACCCGCCATCTTGTCCCCTCGTACCCGTCATCTTGTCCCCTCGTAACCGTCCCGTCCTCGTGTCCCCTCGTACCCGTCCTCGTGTCCCCTCAAACCCGTCATCTTGTCCCCTCGTACCCGTCCTCGTGTCCCCTCAAACCCGTCATCTTGTCCCCTCGTACCCGTCATCTTGTCCCCTCGTACCCGTCCCGTCCTCGTGTCCCCTCGTACCCGTCCTCGTGTCCCCTCAAACCCGTCATCTTGTCCCCTCATCCCCGCCATCTTGTCCCCTCATCCCCGCCATCTTGTCCCCTCGTACCCGTCATCTTGTCCCCTCGTTGCCGCCATCGTGTCCCCTCGTACCCGCCATCGTGTCCCCTCGTACCCGTCATCTTGTCCCCTCGTACCCGTCATCCTGGCCCCTTACAAATGAAGGGCAATGAAGAACATTACTATATTTTTGAAGTTAATAAATTACTGACAATTTTAGTAAAATAGATGCCTATTGAAGTGGTGACGTGTGGTGCTATTTATTTAGAATTGCGGTAATGTATCTGATCGTTAACTGTGCATGAACTGACAGTATCTACTTCTGCCTGTTTTGTGTGTTGCTCTCTGGATGCGCAGGTTATGTATGGCGGACGCTGTATTGACAGCTTTGACAGACGTATCCTCACTACCTACATGGATGAATTTTTGGGGGATTTCATATTTGACACGTTCCAGCCATTCCACTTCTTCCATGACAGCGACGTTGACTATAAAATCCCAGAGGGTGAAATTAAAGATAATTTTACAGGTAAGTGCTTCAAAATAAAATGTAGTATTCCATGGTGAGTGGCATCAGCAGCCCATGAACTAACACAATATGTATGTCACACTTACAATGATGCTGTAATGGGGTAGACTCCGCGTGGTGTGACGGGGTAGACTCCGCGTGGTGTGACGGGGTAGACTCCGCGTGGTGTGACGGGGTAGACTCCGCGTGGTGTGACGGGGTAGACGCCGTGTGGTGTGACGGGGTAGACTCCGCGTGGTGTGATGGGGTAGACGGTGTGTGGTGTGACGGGGTAGACTCCGCGTGGTGTGACGGGGTAGACTCCGCGTGGTGTGACGGGATAGACTCCACATGGTGTGACGGGGTAGACTGCGTGTGGTGTGACGGGGTAGACTCTGCGTGATGTGACGGGGTAGACGGTGTGTGGTGTGACGGGGTAGACTCCGTGTGGTGTGACGGGGTAGACTCTGCGTGGTGTGACGGGATAGACGGTGTGTGGTGTGACGGGGTAGACTCCGCGTGATGTGACGGGGTAGACGGTGTGTGGTGTGACGGGGTAGACTCCGCGTGGTGTGACGGGGTAGACTCCGCGTGGTGTGACGGGGTAGACGCCGTGTGGTGTGACTGGGTAGACTCCGCGTGGTGTGACGGGGTAGACTCTGCGTGGTGTGACGGGGTAGACTCCGCGTGGTGTGACGGGGTAGACTCTGCGTGGTGTGACGGGGTAGACTCCGCGTGGTGTGACGGGGTAGACTCCACGTGGTGTGACGGGGTAGACTCCGCGTGGTGTGACGGGGTAGACTCCGCGTGGTGTGACGGGGTAGACGCCGCGTGGTGTGACGGGGTAGACTCTGCGTGGTGTGACGGGGTAGACTCCGCGTGGTGTGACGGGGTAGACGCCGTGTGGTGTGACGGGGTAGACTCTGCGTGGTGTGACGGGGTAGACTCCGCGTGGCGTGACGGTGTAGACTCTGCGTGGTGTGACGGGGTAGACTCTGCGTGGCGTGACGGTGTAGACGCCGCGTGGTGTGACGGGGTAGACGCCGCGTGGTGTGACGGGGTAGACGCCGCGTGGTGTGACGGGGTAGACTCCGCGTGGTGTGACGGGGTAGACTCCGCGTGGTGTGACTGGGTAGACTCTGCGTGGCGTGACGGGGTAGACGGTGTGTGGTGTGACGGGGTAGACGGTGTGTGGTGTGACGGGGTAGACTCCACGTGGTGTGACGGGGAAGACTTTGCGTGGTGTGACGGGGTAGACTCCGTGTGGTGTGACGGGGTAGACTCTGCGTGGCGTGACGGTGTAGACGCCGCGTGGTGTGAAGGGGTAGACTCTGCGTGGTGTGACGGGGTAGACTCCGCGTGGTGTGACGGGGTAGACTCCGCGTGATGTGACGGGGTAGACTCTGCGTGGTGTGACTGGGTAGACGCCGCGTGGTGTGACGGGGTAGACTCTGCGTGGCGTGACGGTGTAGACGCCGCGTGGTGTGACGGGGTAGACTCCGCGTGATGTGACGGGGTAGACGGTGTGTGGTGTGACGGGGTAGACTCCACGTGGTGTGACGGGGAAGACTTTGCGTGGTGTGACGGTGTAGACGCCGCGTGGTGTGAAGGGGTAGACTCTGCGTGGTGTGACGGGGTAGACTCCGCGTGGTGTGACGGGGTAGACTCCGCGTGGTGTGACGGGGTAGACTCCGCGTGGGGTGACGGGGTAGACTCCGCGTGGGGTGACGGGATAGACTCCACGTGGTGTGACGGGGTAGACTGCGTGTGGTGTGACGTGGTGGACGGTGTGTGGTGTGACGGGGTAGACGCCTCGTGGTGTGACGGGGTAGACGCCGCGTGGTGTGACGGGGTAGACTCCGCGTGGTGTGAATGTGTAGACTGTGTGTGGTGTGACGGGGTAGACTCCGCATGGTGTGACGGGGTAGACTCCGCGTGGTGTGATGGGGTAGACTCCGCGTGGTGTGACGGGGTAGACTCCGCGTGGTGTGACGGGGCAGATGGTGTGTGGTGTGATGGGGTAGACTCCGCGTGGTGTGACGGGGTAGACTCCGCGTGGTGTGACGGGGTAGACTCCGCGTGGGGTGACGGGGTAGACTCCGCGTGGTGTGACGGGATAGACTCCACATGGTGTGACGGGGTAGACTGCGTGTGGTGTGACGGGGTAGACTCTGCGTGATGTGACGGGGTAGACGGTGTGTGGTGTGACGGGGTAGACTCCGTGTGGTGTGACGGGGTACACTCTGCGTGGTGTGACGGGATAGACGGTGTGTGGTGTGACGGGGTAGACTCCGCGTGGTGTGACGGGGTAGACTCCGCGTGATGTGACGGGGAAGACTTTGCGTGGTGTGACGGTGTAGACGCCGCGTGGTGTGAAGGGGTAGACTCTGCGTGGTGTGACGGGGTAGACTCCGCGTGATGTGACGGGGTAGACTCCGCGTGGTGTGACGGGGTAGACTCCGCGTGATGTGACGGGGTAGACGGTGTGTGGTGTGACGGGGTAGACTCTGCGTGGGGTGACGGTGTAGACGCCGCGTGGTGTGACGGGGTAGACTCCGCGTGATGTGACGGGGTAGACTCCGCGTGGTGTGACGGGGTAGACTCCGCGTGGTGTGACGGGGTAGACTCCGCGTGGTGTGACGGGGTAGACTCCGCGTGGTGTGACGGGGTAGACTCCGCGTGGGGTGACGGGGTATACTCCGCGTGGTGTGACGGGGTATACTCCGCGTGGTGTGACGGGATAGACTCCACGTGGTGTGACGGGGTATACTCCGCGTGGTGTGACGGGATAGACTCCACGTGGTGTGACGGGATAGACTCCACGTGGTGTGACGGTGTAGACTCAGCGTGGTGTGACGGGGTAGACTCTGCGTGGCATGACGGTGTAGACGCCGCGTGGTGTGAAGGGGTAGACTCTGCGTGGTGTGACGGGGTAGACTCCGCGTGGTGTGACGGGGTAGACTCCGCGTGGTGTGACGGGGTAGACTCCGCGTGGGGTGACGGGGTAGACTCCGCGTGGGGTGACGGGATAGACTCCACGTGGTGTGACGGGGTAGACTGCGTGTGGTGTGACGTGGTGGACGGTGTGTGGTGTGACGGGGTAGACGGTGTGTGGTGTGACGGTGTAGACTCCACGTGGTGTGACGGGGTAGACGCCGCGTGGTGTGACGGGGTAGACTCCGCGTGGTGTGACGGGGTAGACTCCGCGTGGTGTGATGGGGTAGACTCCGCGTGGTGTGACGGGGTAGACTCCGCGTGGTGTGACGGGGCAGATGGTGTGTGGTGTGATGGGGTAGACTCCGCGTGGTGTGACGGGGTAGACTCCGCGTGGTGTGACAGGGTAGACTCCGCGTGGGGTGACGGGGTAGACTCCGCGTGGTGTGACGGGATAGACTCCACATGGTGTGACGGGGTAGACTGCGTGTGGTGTGACGGGGTAGACTCTGCGTGATGTGACGGGGTAGACGGTGTGTGGTGTGACGGGGTAGACTCCGTGTGGTGTGACGGGGTACACTCTGCGTGGTGTGACGGGATAGACGGTGTGTGGTGTGACGGGGTAGACTCCGCGTGATGTGACGGGGTAGACGGTGTGTGGTGTGACGGGGTAGACTCTGCGTGGTGTGACGGGATAGACGGTGTGTGGTGTGACGGGGTAGACTCCGCGTGGTGTGACGGTGTAGACGCCGCGTGGTGTGACGGGGTAGACTCCGCGTGATGTGACGGGGTAGACTCCGCGTGGTGTGACGGGGTAGACTCCGCGTGGTGTGACGGGGTAGACTCCGCGTGGTGTGACGGGGTAGACTCCGCGTGGTGTGACGGGGTAGACTCCGCGTGGGGTGACGGGGTAGACTCCGCGTGGTGTGACGGGATAGACTCCACGTGGTGTGACGGGGTAGACTCCGCGTGGTGTGACGGGGTAGACGGTGTGTGGTGTGACGGTGTAGACTCAGCGTGGTGTGACGGGGTAGACTCCGCGTGGTGTGACGGGGTAGACTCCGCGTGGTGTGACGGGGTAGACTCCGTGTCGTGTGACGGGGTATACTCCGCGTGGTGTGACGGGGTAGACTCCGCATGGTGTGACGGGGTAGACCCCGTGTGGTGTGACAGGGTAGACCCCGTGTGGTGTGACGGGGTAGACCCCGTGTGGTGTGACGGGGTAGACTCCGCGTGGTGTGACGGGGTAGACTCCGCGTGGTGTGACGGGGTAGACTCCGCGTGGTGTGACGGGGTAGACTCCGCGTGGTGTGACGGGGTAAACTCCGCGTGGTGTGACGGGGTAGACTCCGCGTGGTGTGACGGGGTAGACTCCGCGTGGTGTGACGGGGTAGACTGCGTGTGGTGTGATGGGGTAGGCTGTGTGTGGTGTGACGGGGTAGACTCCGCGTGGTGTGACGGGGTAGACTCCGCGTGGTGTGACGGGGTAGACTCCGCGTGGTGTGACGGGGTAGACTCCGCGTGGTGTGACGGGGTAGACTCCGCGTGGTGCGACGGGGTAGACTCCGCGTGGTGCGACGGGGTAGACTCTGCGTGGTGTGACGGGGTAGACGGTGTGTGGTGTGACGGGATAGACTCCACGTGGTGTGACGGGGTAGACTGCGCGTGGTGTGACGTGGTAGACGGTGTGTGGTGTGACGGGGTAGACTCCGCGTGGTGTGACGGGGTAGACTCCGCGTGGTGTGACGGGGTAGACTGCGTGTGGTGTGATGGGGTAGGCTGTGTGTGGTGTGACGGGGTAGACTCCGCGTGGTGTGACGGGGTAGACTCCGCGTGGTGTGACGGGGTAGACTCCGTGTGGTGTGACGAGGTAGACTCCGCGTGGTGTGAATGTGTAGACTGTATGTGGTGTGACGGGGTAGACTCCGCGTGGTGTGACGGGGTAGACTCCGCGTGGTGTGACGGGGTAGACTCCGCGTGGTGTGACGGGGTAGACTCCGCGTGGTGCGACGGGGTAGACTCCGCGTGGTGCGACGGGGTAGACTCTGCGTGGTGTGACGGGGTAGACGGTGTGTGGTGTGACGGGATAGACTCCACGTGGTGTGACGGGGTAGACTGCGCGTGGTGTGACGGGGTAGACTCCGCGTGGTGTGACGGGGTAGACTCCGCGTGGTGTGACGGGGTAGACTCCGCGTGGTGTGACGGGGTAGACTCCGCGTGGTGTGACGGGGTAGACTCCGCGTGGTGTGACGGGGTAGACTCCGTGTGGTGTGACGGGGTAGACACCGCGTGGTGTGACGGGGTAGACGGTGTGTGGTGTGACGGTGTAGACTCCGCGTGGTGTGACGGTGTAGACTCTGCGTGGCGTGACGGTGTAGACGGTGTGTGGTGTGACGGGGTAGACTCTGCGTGGTGTGACGGGGTAGACGGTGTGTGGTGTGACGGTGTAGACTCTGCGTGGTGTGACGGTGTAGACTCCGCGTGGTGTGACGGGGTAGACTCCGCGTGGTGTGACGGTGTAGACTCTGCGTGGTGTGACGGTGTAGACTCTGCGTGGTGTGACGGGGTAGACTCTGCGTGGCGTGACGGTGTAGACGGTGTGTGGTGTGACGGTGTAGACCCCGTGTGGTGTGACGGGGTAGACTCTGCGTGGTGTGACGGTGTAGACTCTGCGTGGTGTGACGGTGTAGACTCTGCGTGGTGTGACGGTGTAGACTCCGCGTGGTGTGACGGGGTAGACACCGCGTGGTGTGACGGTGTAGACGGTGTGTGGTGTGACGGGGTAGACTCTGCGTGGTGTGACGGGGCAGACTCTGCGTGGTGTGACGGTGTAGACCCCGTGTGGTGTGACGGGGTAGACTCCGCGTGGTGTGACGGGGTAGACTCCGCGTGGGGTGACGGGGTAGACTCCGCGTGGTGTGACGGGGTAGACTCCGCGTGGTGTGACGGTGTAGACCCCGCGTGGTGTGACGGTGTAGACGCCGCGTGGTGTGACGGGGTAGACTCCGCGTGGGGTGACGGGGTAGACTCCGCGTGGTGTGACGGGATAGACTCCACGTGGTGTGACGGGGTAGACTCCGCGTGGTGTGACGGGGTAGACTGCGTGTGGTGTGACGTGGTGGACGGTGTGTGGTGTGACGGTGTAGACTCCGCGTGGTGTGACGGGGTAGACGGTGTGTGGTGTGACGGTGTAGACTCCGCGTGGTGTGATGGGGTAGACTCCGCGTGGTGTGACGGGGTAGACTCCGCGTGGTGTGACGGGGTAGATGGTGTGTGGTGTGACGGGGTAGACGCCGCGTGGTGTGACGGGGTAGACTCCGCGTGGTGTGACGTGGTAGACTCCGCGTGGGGTGACGGGGTAGACTCCGCGTGGTGTGACGTGGTAGACTCCGCGTGGGGTGACGGGGTAGACTCCGCGTGGTGTGACGGGATAGACTCCACATGGTGTGACGGGGTAGACTGCGTGTGGTGTGACGGGGTAGACTCCGCGTGGTGTGACGGGGTAGACTCCGCGTGGGGTGACGGGGTAGACTCCGCGTGGTGTGACGGGATAGACTCCACATGGTGTGACGGGGTAGACTGCGTGTGGTGTGACGGGGTAGACTCTGCGTGATGTGACGGGGTAGACGGTGTGTGGTGTGACGGGGTAGACTCCGTGTGGTGTGACGGGGTAGACTCTGCGTGGTGTGACCGGATAGACGGTGTGTGGTGTGACGGGGTAGACTCCGCGTGATGTGACGGGGTAGACGGTGTGTGGTGTGACGGGGTAGACTCCGCGTGGCGTGACGGTGTAGACGCCGCGTGGTGTGACGGGGTAGACTCCGCGTGATGTGACGGGGTAGACGGTGTGTGGTGTGACGGGGTAGACTCCGCGTGGTGTGACGGGGTAGACTCCGCGTGGTGTGACGGGGTAGACTCCGCGTGGGGTGACGGGGTAGACTCCGCGTGGGGTGACGGGATAGACTCCACGTGGTGTGACGGGGTAGACTCCGCGTGGTGTGACGGGGTAGACGGTGTGTGGTGTGACGGTGTAGACTCAGCGTGGTGTGACGGTGTAGACGCCGCGTGGTGTGACGAGGTAGACTCCGTGTGGTGTGACGGGGTAGACGGTGTGTGGTGTGACGGGGTAGACTCCGCGTGGTGTGACGGGGTAGACTCCGTGTGGTGTGACGGGGTAGACGGTGTGTGGTGTGACGGGGTAGACTCCGCGTGGTGTGACGGGGTAGACGGTGTGTGGTGTGACGGTGTAGACTCCGCGTGATGTGACGGGGTAGACTCAGCGTGGTGTGACGGGGTAGACTCCGCGTGGTGTGACGGGGTAGACTCCGTGTGGTGTGACGGGGTAGACGGTGTGTGGTGTGACGGGGTAGACTCCGCGTGATGTGACGGGGTAGACTCAGCGTGGTGTGACGGGGTAGACTCCGCGTGGTGTGACGGGGTAGACTCCGTGTGGTGTGACGGGGTAGACTCTGTGTGGTGTGACGGGGTATACTCCGCGTGGTGTGACGGGGTAGACTCCGCGTGGTGTGACGGGGTAGACCCCGTGTGGTGTGACAGGGTAGACCCCGTGTGGTGTGACGGGGTAGACTCCGCGTGGTGTGACGGGGTAGACTCCGCGTGGTGTGACGGGGTAGACTCCGCGTGGTGTGACGGGGTAGACTCCGCGTGGTGTGACGGGGTAGACTCCGCGTGGTGTGACGGGGTAGACTCCGCGTGGTGTGACGGGGTAGACTCCGCGTGGTGTGACGGGGTAGACTGCGTGTGGTGTGATGGGGTAGACTGCGTGTGGTGTGATGGGGTAGACTGTGTGTGGTGTGACGGGGTAGACCGTGTGTGTGGTGTGACGAGGTAGACTGCGTGTGGTGTGATGGGGTAGAGTCCGCGTGGTGTGAATGTGTAGACTGTATGTGGTGTGCCGGGGTAGACTCCGCGTGGTGTGACGGGGTAGACCGTGTGTGCGGTGTGGCGGTGTAGACGCCGCGTGGTGTGACGGGGTAGACTCCACGTGGTGTGACGGGGTAGACTCCACGTGGTGTGACGGGGTAGACTCCGCGTGGTGTGACGGGGTAGACTCCGCGTGGTGTGACGGGGTAGACTCCGCGTGGTGTGACGGGGTAGACTCCGCGTGGTGTGACGGGGTAGACTCCGCGTGGTGTGACGGGGTAGACTCCGCGTGGTGTGACGGGGTAGACTCCGCGTGGTGCGACGGGGTAGACTCCGCGTGGGGTGACGGGGTAGACTCCGCGTGGTGTGACGGGGTAGACTCCGCGTGGTGTGACGGGGTAGACGGTGTGTGGTGTGACGGGGTAGACTCCGCGTGGTGTGACGGGGTAGACTCCGCGTGGTGTGACGGGGTAGACTCCGCGTGGTGTGACGGGGTAGACTCCGTGTGGTGTGACGGGGTATACTCCGCGTGGTGTGACGGGGTATACTCCGCGTGGTGTGACGGGGTAGACTCCGCGTGGTGTGACGGGGTAGACTCCGCGTGGTGTGACGGGGTAGACCCCGTGTGGTGTGACGGGGTAGACCCCGTGTGGTGTGACGGGGTAGACTACGCGTGGTGTGACGGGGTAGACTCTGCGTGGTGTGACGGGGTAGACTCCGCGTGGTGTGACGGGGTAGACTCCGCGTGGTGTGACGGGGTAGACTCCGCGTGGTGTGACGGGGTAGACTCCGCGTGGTGTGACGGGGTAGACTCCGCGTGGTGTGACGGGGTAGACTCCGCGTGGTGTGACGGGGTAGACTCCGCGTGGTGTGACGGGGTAGACTCCGCGTGGGGTGACGGGGTAGAATCCGCGTGGTGTGAGGGGATAGACTCCGCGTGGTGTGATGGGGTAGACTGCGTGTGGTGTGACGGGGTAGACTGTGTGTGGTGTGATGGGGTAGACTGTGTGTGGTGTGATGGGGTAGGCTGTGTGTGGTGTGACGGGGTAGACGCCGCGTGGTGTGATGGGGTAGACTGTGTGTGGTGTGACGGTGTAGACTGTGTGTGGTGTGACGGGGTAGACTCCGCGTGGTGTGACGGGGTAGACTGTGTGTGGTGTGACGGGGTAGACTGTGTGTGGTGTGACGGGGTAGACTGTGTGTGGTGTGATGGGGTAGACTGTGTGTGGTGTGACGGGGTAGACTGTGTGTGGTGTGACGGGGTAGACGCCGCGTGGTGTGATGGGGTAGACTGTGTGTGGTGTGACGGGGTAGACGCCGCGTGGTGTGATGGGGTAGACTGTGTGTGGTGTGACGGGGTAGACTGTGTGTGGTGTGACGGGGTAGACGCCGCGTGGTGTGATGGGGTAGACTGCGTGTGGTGTGATGGGGTAGACTCCGCGTGGTGTGAATGTGTAGACTGTATGTGGTGTGACGGGGTAGACGCCGCGTGGTGTGACGGGGTAGACTCCGCGTGGTGTGACGGGGTAGACTCCGCGTGGTGTGATGGGGTAGACTGCGTGTGGTGTGATGGGGTAGACTGCGTGTGGTGTGACGGGGTAGACGCCGTGTGGTGTGACGGGGTAGACTCCGCGTGGTGTGACGGGGTAGACAGTGTGTGTGGTATGACGGGTAGACTCCGCGTGGTGTGACGGGGTAGACTCCGCGTGGTGTGACGGGGTAGACTCCGCGTGGTGTGACGGGGTAGACTCCGCGTGGTGTGACGGGGTAGACTCCGCGTGGTGTGATGGGGTAGACTGCGTGTGGTGTGATGGGGTAGACTGTGTGTGGTGTGACGGGGTAGACTCCGCGTGGTGTGATGGGGTAGACTGTGTGTGTTGTGACGGGGTAGACCGTGTGTGTGGTGTGACGGGGTAGAATGCGTGTGGTGTGATGGGGTAGACTCCGCGTGGTGTGACGGGGTAGACTGTGTGTGGTGTGACGGGGTAGACTCCGCGTGGTGTGAATGTGTAGACTGTATGTGGTGTGACGGGGTAGACTCCGCGTGGTGTGACGGGGTAGACTCCGCGTGGTGTGACGGGGTAGACTCCGTGTGGTGTGACGGGGTAGACTCTGTGTGGTGTGACGGGGTATACTCCGCGTGGTGTGACGGGGTAGACTCCGCGTGGTGTGACGGGGTAGACTCCGCGTGGTGTGACGGTGTAGACCCCGCGTGGTGTGACGGTGTAGACGCCGCGTGGTGTGACGGGGTAGACTCCGCGTGGGGTGACGGGGTAGACTCCGCGTGGTGTGACGGGATAGACTCCACGTGGTGTGACGGGGTAGACTCCGCGTGGTGTGACGGGGTAGACTGCGTGTGGTGTGACGTGGTGGACGGTGTGTGGTGTGACGGTGTAGACTCCGCGTGGTGTGACGGGGTAGACGGTGTGTGGTGTGACGGTGTAGACTCCGCGTGGTGTGATGGGGTAGACTCCGCGTGGTGTGACGGGGTAGACTCCGCGTGGTGTGACGGGGTAGATGGTGTGTGGTGTGACGGGGTAGACGCCGCGTGGTGTGACGGGGTAGACTCCGCGTGGTGTGACGTGGTAGACTCCGCGTGGGGTGACGGGGTAGACTCCGCGTGGTGTGACGTGGTAGACTCCGCGTGGGGTGACGGGGTAGACTCCGCGTGGTGTGACGGGATAGACTCCACATGGTGTGACGGGGTAGACTGCGTGTGGTGTGACGGGGTAGACTCCGCGTGGTGTGACGGGGTAGACTCCGCGTGGGGTGACGGGGTAGACTCCGCGTGGTGTGACGGGATAGACTCCACATGGTGTGACGGGGTAGACTGCGTGTGGTGTGACGGGGTAGACTCTGCGTGATGTGACGGGGTAGACGGTGTGTGGTGTGACGGGGTAGACTCCGTGTGGTGTGACGGGGTAGACTCTGCGTGGTGTGACCGGATAGACGGTGTGTGGTGTGACGGGGTAGACTCCGCGTGATGTGACGGGGTAGACGGTGTGTGGTGTGACGGGGTAGACTCCGCGTGGCGTGACGGTGTAGACGCCGCGTGGTGTGACGGGGTAGACTCCGCGTGATGTGACGGGGTAGACGGTGTGTGGTGTGACGGGGTAGACTCCGCGTGGTGTGACGGGGTAGACTCCGCGTGGTGTGACGGGGTAGACTCCGCGTGGGGTGACGGGGTAGACTCCGCGTGGGGTGACGGGATAGACTCCACGTGGTGTGACGGGGTAGACTCCGCGTGGTGTGACGGGGTAGACGGTGTGTGGTGTGACGGTGTAGACTCAGCGTGGTGTGACGGTGTAGACGCCGCGTGGTGTGACGGGGTAGACTCCGTGTGGTGTGACGGGGTAGACGGTGTGTGGTGTGACGGGGTAGACTCCGCGTGGTGTGACGGGGTAGACTCCGTGTGGTGTGACGGGGTAGACGGTGTGTGGTGTGACGGGGTAGACTCCGCGTGGTGTGACGGGGTAGACGGTGTGTGGTGTGACGGTGTAGACTCCGCGTGATGTGACGGGGTAGACTCAGCGTGGTGTGACGGGGTAGACTCCGCGTGGTGTGACGGGGTAGACTCCGTGTGGTGTGACGGGGTAGACGGTGTGTGGTGTGACGGGGTAGACTCCGCGTGATGTGACGGGGTAGACTCAGCGTGGTGTGACGGGGTAGACTCCGCGTGGTGTGACGGGGTAGACTCCGTGTGGTGTGACGGGGTAGACTCTGTGTGGTGTGACGGGGTATACTCCGCGTGGTGTGACGGGGTAGACTCCGCGTGGTGTGACGGGGTAGACCCCGTGTGGTGTGACAGGGTAGACCCCGTGTGGTGTGACGGGGTAGACTCCGCGTGGTGTGACGGGGTAGACTCCGCGTGGTGTGACGGGGTAGACTCCGCGTGGTGTGACGGGGTAGACTCCGCGTGGTGTGACGGGGTAGACTCCGCGTGGTGTGACGGGGTAGACTCCGCGTGGTGTGACGGGGTAGACTCCGCGTGGTGTGACGGGGTAGACTGCGTGTGGTGTGATGGGGTAGACTGCGTGTGGTGTGATGGGGTAGACTGTGTGTGGTGTGACGGGGTAGACCGTGTGTGTGGTGTGACGAGGTAGACTGCGTGTGGTGTGATGGGGTAGAGTCCGCGTGGTGTGAATGTGTAGACTGTATGTGGTGTGCCGGGGTAGACTCCGCGTGGTGTGACGGGGTAGACCGTGTGTGCGGTGTGGCGGTGTAGACGCCGCGTGGTGTGACGGGGTAGACTCCACGTGGTGTGACGGGGTAGACTCCGCGTGGTGTGACGGGGTAGACTCCGCGTGGTGTGACGGGGTAGACTCCGCGTGGTGTGACGGGGTAGACTCCGCGTGGTGTGACGGGGTAGACTCCGCGTGGTGTGACGGGGTAGACTCCGCGTGGTGTGACGGGGTAGACTCCGCGTGGTGCGACGGGGTAGACTCCGCGTGGGGTGACGGGGTAGACTCCGCGTGGTGTGACGGGGTAGACTCCGCGTGGTGTGACGGGGTAGACGGTGTGTGGTGTGACGGGGTAGACTCCGCGTGGTGTGACGGGGTAGACTCCGCGTGGTGTGACGGGGTAGACTCCGCGTGGTGTGACGGGGTAGACTCCGTGTGGTGTGACGGGGTATACTCCGCGTGGTGTGACGGGGTATACTCCGCGTGGTGTGACGGGGTAGACTCCGCGTGGTGTGACGGGGTAGACTCCGCGTGGTGTGACGGGGTAGACCCCGTGTGGTGTGACGGGGTAGACCCCGTGTGGTGTGACGGGGTAGACTACGCGTGGTGTGACGGGGTAGACTCTGCGTGGTGTGACGGGGTAGACTCCGCGTGGTGTGACGGGGTAGACTCCGCGTGGTGTGACGGGGTAGACTCCGCGTGGTGTGACGGGGTAGACTCCGCGTGGTGTGACGGGGTAGACTCCGCGTGGTGTGACGGGGTAGACTCCGCGTGGTGTGACGGGGTAGACTCCGCGTGGTGTGACGGGGTAGACTCCGCGTGGGGTGACGGGGTAGAATCCGCGTGGTGTGAGGGGATAGACTCCGCGTGGTGTGATGGGGTAGACTGCGTGTGGTGTGACGGGGTAGACTGTGTGTGGTGTGATGGGGTAGACTGTGTGTGGTGTGATGGGGTAGGCTGTGTGTGGTGTGACGGGGTAGACGCCGCGTGGTGTGATGGGGTAGACTGTGTGTGGTGTGACGGTGTAGACTGTGTGTGGTGTGACGGGGTAGACTCCGCGTGGTGTGACGGGGTAGACTGTGTGTGGTGTGACGGGGTAGACTGTGTGTGGTGTGACGGGGTAGACTGTGTGTGGTGTGATGGGGTAGACTGTGTGTGGTGTGACGGGGTAGACTGTGTGTGGTGTGACGGGGTAGACGCCGCGTGGTGTGATGGGGTAGACTGTGTGTGGTGTGACGGGGTAGACGCCGCGTGGTGTGATGGGGTAGACTGTGTGTGGTGTGACGGGGTAGACTGTGTGTGGTGTGACGGGGTAGACGCCGCGTGGTGTGATGGGGTAGACTGCGTGTGGTGTGATGGGGTAGACTCCGCGTGGTGTGAATGTGTAGACTGTATGTGGTGTGACGGGGTAGACGCCGCGTGGTGTGACGGGGTAGACTCCGCGTGGTGTGACGGGGTAGACTCCGCGTGGTGTGATGGGGTAGACTGCGTGTGGTGTGATGGGGTAGACTGCGTGTGGTGTGACGGGGTAGACGCCGTGTGGTGTGACGGGGTAGACTCCGCGTGGTGTGACGGGGTAGACAGTGTGTGTGGTATGACGGGTAGACTCCGCGTGGTGTGACGGGGTAGACTCCGCGTGGTGTGACGGGGTAGACTCCGCGTGGTGTGACGGGGTAGACTCCGCGTGGTGTGACGGGGTAGACTCCGCGTGGTGTGATGGGGTAGACTGCGTGTGGTGTGATGGGGTAGACTGTGTGTGGTGTGACGGGGTAGACTCCGCGTGGTGTGATGGGGTAGACTGTGTGTGTTGTGACGGGGTAGACCGTGTGTGTGGTGTGACGGGGTAGAATGCGTGTGGTGTGATGGGGTAGACTCCGCGTGGTGTGACGGGGTAGACTGTGTGTGGTGTGACGGGGTAGACTCCGCGTGGTGTGAATGTGTAGACTGTATGTGGTGTGACGGGGTAGACTCCGCGTGGTGTGACGGGGTAGACTCCGCGTGGTGTGACGGGGTAGACTGTGTGTGGTGTGACGGGGTAGACTCCGCGTGGTGAGATGGGGTAGACTGTGTGTGGTGTGACGGGGTAGACTGCGTGTGGTGTGATGGGGTAGACTCCGCGTGGTGTGAATGTGTAGACTGTATGTGGTGTGACGGGGTAGACTCCGCGTGGTGTGATGGGGTAGACTGTGTGTGGTGTGACGGGGTAGACCGTGTGTGCGGTGTGACGGGGTAGACTGCGTGTGGTGTGACGGGGTAGACTGCGTGTGGTGTGATGGGGTAGACTGTATGTGGTGTGACGGGGTAGACGCCGCGTGGTGTGACGGGGTAGACTCCGCGTGGTGTGACGGGGTCGACGCCGCGTGGTGTGACGGGGTAGACTCCGCGTGGTGTGACTGGGTAGACTCCGCGTGGTGCGACGGGGTAGACTCCGCGTGGTGGGACGGGGTAGACTCCGCGTGGTGTGACTGGGTAGACTCCGCGTGGTGTGACGGGGTAGACCCCGTGTGGTGTGACTGGGTAGACTCCGCGTGGTGCGACGGGGTAGACTCCGCGTGGTGTGACGGGGTAGACTCCGCGTGGTGTGACGGGGTAGACTCCGCGTGGTGTGACGGGGTAGACTGCGTGTGGTGTGACGTGGTAAACTCCGCGTGGTGTAACGGGGTAGACGGTGTGTGTGGTGTGACGGGGTAGACTCCGCGTGGTGTGACGGGGTAGACTCCGCGTGGTGTGACGGGGTAGACGGTGTGTGTGGTGTGACGGGGTAGACGGTGTGTGTGGTGTGACGGGGTCGACTCTGCGTGGTGTGACGGGGTAGACGCCGCGTGGTGTGACGGGGTAGACGGTGTGTGTGGTGTGACGGGGTAGACTCTGCGTGGTGTGACGGGGTAGACGGTGTGTGTGGTGTGACGGGGTAGACGGTGTGTGTGGTATGACGGCGTAGACTCTGCGTGGTGTGACGGGGTAGACTCCGCGTGGTGTGACGGCGTAGACTCTGCGTGGTGTGACGGGGTAGACGGTGTGTGTGGTGTGACGGGGTAGACGGTGTGTGTGGTGTGACGGGGTAGACTCTGCGTGGTGTGACGGGGTAGACTCTGCGTGGTGTGACGGGGTAGACGGTGTGTGTGGTGTGACGGGGTAGACGGTGTGTGTGGTATGACGGCGTAGACTCTGCGTGGTGTGACGGGGTAGACTCTGCGTGGTGTGACGGCGTAGACTCTGCGTGGTGTGACGGGGTAGACTCTGCGTGGTGTGACGGGGTAGACTCTGCGTGGTGTGATGGGGTAGACTTTGCGTGGTGTGATGGGGTAGACTTTGCGTGGTGTGACGGGGTAGACTCCGCGTGGTGTGACGGGGTAGACTCCGCGTGGTGTGACGGGGTAGACTCCGCGTGGTGTGACGGGGTAGACTCCGCGTGGTGTGACGGGGTAGACTCCGCGTGGTGTGACGGGGTAGACGCCGCGTGGTGTGACGGGGTAGACTCCGCGTGGTGTGACGGGGTAGACTCCACGTGGTGTGACGGGATAGACTCCGCGTGGTGTGACGGTGTAGACTGTGTGTGGTGTGACGGGGTAGACTCCGCGTGGTGTGACGGGGTAGACTGTGTGTGGTGTGACGGGGTAGACTCCGCGTGGTGTGACGGGGTAGACGCCGCGTGGTGTGACGGGGTAGACTGTGTGTGGTGTGACGGGGTAGACTCCGCGTGGTGTGACGGGGTAGACGCCGCGTGGTGTGACGGGGTAGACGCCGCGTGGTGTGACGGGGTAGACTCCGCGTGGTGTGACGGGGTAGACGCCGCGTGGTGTGACGGGGTAGACTCCGCGTGGGGTGACGGGGTAGACGGTGTGTGTGGTGTGACGGGGTAGACTCCGCGTGGTGTGACGGGGTAGACGCCGCGTGGTGTGACGGGGTAGACTGTGTGTGGTGTGACGGGGTAGACTCTGCGTGGTGTGACGGTGTAGACTCCGCGTGGTGTGATGGGGTAGACTGTGTGTGGTGTGACGGGGTAGACTCCGCGTGGTGTGACGGGGTAGACGCCGCGTGGTGTGACGGGGTAGACTCTGCGTGGTGTGACGGGGTAGACGCCGCGTGGTGTGACGGGGTAGACTCTGCGTGGTGTGACGGGGTAGACGCCGCGTGGTGTGACGGGGTAGACTCCGCGTGGGGTGACGGGGTAGACGCCGTGTGGTGTGACGGGGTAGACTCCGCGTGGTGTGACGGGGTAGACGCCGCGTGGTGTGACGGGGTAGACTCCGCGTGGGGTGACGGGGTAGACGGTGTGTGTGGTGTGACGGGGTAGACTCCGCGTGGTGTGACGGGGTAGACTCCGCGTGGTGTGACGGGGTAGACGCCGCGTGGTGTGACGGGGTAGACGCCGCGTGGTGTGACGGGGTAGACTCCGCGTGGTGTGACGGGGTAGACGCCGCGTGGTGTGACGGGGTAGACTTTGCGTGGTGTGATGGGGTAGACTTTGCGTGGTGTGATGGGGTAGACTTTGCGTGGTGTGACGGGGTAGACTCCGCGTGATGTGACGGGGTAGACGCCGCGTGGTGTGACGGGGTAGACTCCGCGTGGTGTGACGGGGTAGACGCCGCGTGGTGTGACGGGGTAGACTCCGCGTGGTGTGACGGGGTAGACGCCGCGTGGTGTGACGGGGTAGACGCCGCGTGGTGTGACGGGGTAGACTGTGTGTGGTGTGACGGCACAGAGGAATCTAAAACGAGAGGCATAAAGTAACTCATTTCATTCCAAAGTACATTATCTGCATGGTCGAGCTCAGGTCCCTGCTGGGCTACTTCTACTTGGCTCCCATCTGGGCCGTCTTCTATTCCGGAGTCCATTACTCTGCCCGCAGCGGGGAAGCTCCTATTTTACGAGGCCCACGGATGGGCTAATTGGTCAGTCCCCGTGGTTTACAACATCCCCCTCCCCCAAAGTCCGAAGATCCGTCAAGAGGAAGGTGGAGCAGGAGGGTGCCTGCTCTTCTTTGTCACAACTTGCACCTGAGGGTCTGGACCAGGAGGAGTATATTTGGACGAGAAAGGAATTTCCTTGTTCAGCCGGGGGGCGCGGGGCGGCGGCACTATTGACGGCTGCTCTTCGGTTTGGTTCATAGTCAGAAACTTCCGATGTCTGGAATATCGGAGTCCGAGCCCTCGACCTCCTGCCTACATTGGTCCCCCAGGGGGCAATCTGACTTAAACTGGTGCTGCCAGAGGGGTTTTGTGGAGAGCTGGTCCCCTGTGTCTGAGGTGGTCTAAGTCCTTCTTCATCACTCGGTGCGGAGCTCAAACCTGGTATGAAACTGGCCCTGTCTGTTGAATACCGTTCCTGGGACCCACTTAGCGTCATCACTGAAGATGGGAATGTAGACTGTGTCACCTGGTATGAACTGTCAGGTCTGTGTCCGACTGTCTGGGTAACATCCCTGCTGCTCTCATCTGCAGCGTAATTCCTGCCAATACCTGGGAGCACGGGGCTGAGGTGGCTCCGATGTCCATGGCTTATTAAAAACTCTGCCAGCGTTACGCCAGTCACCGCATGCGAGTGGTACGGTAAAATACAAATCTGGCCAGGCTTGCTTCTTCAGGCCTCTTTTAAACATTTGCCTTTCGGCCGCCTGTTTGAAGCTGGGTAGTACGGGGCCGTGTGGATTTGCTACGCCCAGTTTATCTTCACGAAACAACTCAAGTCTTCGCTAGTAAAAGGTGAAAGGTTGGTCGGTGCCCAACGCCCCCGGGATACGTGGGTACTCAACGAGAGTCACCTTTTCAATCGTCATCTTTGAAGTCATGGATAACATCCTGTGGAGCTCCAGCCACTTCGACCGACATCCAGACAACTAGAAACAGGGAGGCCTGGAAAGGACGGGCATGACGCGCTCGCAAGGCCAACCTGGCCATTCCCGTGGGTGAAGAGCCTGGTGGGCGGGAGCTTCTGCTGCTACTGGCCAATGCCACACTGCTGAGCAAGCTGCTCTATCTCCACATCCAGGCCTGGCCACCAGGCATAACTTTGGGCGAGCATTTTCATTTTTGATATGCCTGGTGTCCGTTATGTCAATCCTGAACCTTGTGTGGGACCCACAACGGCGTGCCCCATAAGAGAGGGGTTTTTTGTCGGCAGCGGAAGTCTACTCAAAGCATTAGTGATCACGATCTGTGCCCGGTCAGGGCTTGAATGCCACCACCACGAGGGCCCACCTCTGGATACAGGCAGATGCGACGGGCACGATAGACTTGTCCTCCTTGAGAGTCCCAACAATGCTTTGTGGTCCATCAGTGTGGTAAAACAATGCCCATACACATATTGTTGGAACATTTTACTGCAAAAATCATGGCTAATCCTTCTTTCTCGATTTAGAAAAATAGAAATATAGAAGATAGGAGCAGGAGGGGGCCCTTCGAACCCGCTCCGCCATTCATTATGATCATGGCTGAACATCCAACTCAATAGTCTAATCCCACTTTCCCCCCTATCCTTTGACCCCCTCCACTCTAAGTGCTATACCTAACTGCTTCTTACAATGTTTTGACTCCAACTATTTCCTTCGGTCATGAATTCCACAGGCCCGACCACTCTCTGGGTGAAGAAATGTCTCCTCATCTCTGTCCTAAATGGTCTATCCTGTATCCTCATACTGTGACCCCTGGTTCTGGACACTCCCACCATCGGAACATCCTTCCCGCACCGACCCTGTCCAGTCCCCACCCCCCCCCCCCCCCCCCCCCCCCCCCCCCCCCCCCCCACCATCGGGAACATCCTTCCCGCATCGACCCTGTCCAGTCCCCCCCACCATCAGGAACATCCTTCCTGCATCGACCCTGTCCAGTCCCCCCCACCATCGGGAACATCCTTCCCGCATCGACCCTGTCCAGTCCTGTTAGAATTTTATAGTCTCTATGAGATTCCCCCCCATTCTTCTGAACTCCAGCGAGAACAATGGCAACCAACTCAATCTCCTCATATGACAGTCCCGCCATCCCTGGAATCAGTCTGGTAAACCTTCGCTGCTCTCCCTCGAGAGCAAGAACATCCTTCCTCAGAGAAGGAGACCAAAACTGCCCACAATACTCCAGGTGTGGCCTCACCAAGGCCCTGTACAATTGCAGCAACACATCCCTGCTCCTATACTCGAAACCTCTCGCAATGAAGGCCAACATACCATTAGCCTTCTTTACCGCCTGCTGCACCTGCATGCTTACCTTCAGCGACTGGTGCACAAGGACACCCAGGTCCCGCTGCACACTCCCCTCTCCCAATTTATGGCCATTGACACAATAGTCTTGTTTTTTCTACCAAAGTGGATAACTTTGTTTCTCCAGACTTCCGGGTGCGGCGATGACCAGCTGAGTCGCACGTTTCGGCAGCGCCCTGTGAAACGGACTTTTGGGCTCTTGATAGGAGCCCCAACGGCAATTTTGACGGCTAAAAACACTGTGCGGTAAACCAGAAGGGAATCCCCCTGGATACGGATGGAAAAAGGAGAGGGAAGTGGCCAGATTGCAGTGGATCCTTTAGAACAGCGGCAAGGAAGGCAAGCAAAAACCAAGATGGCGTCGGAAGGTGGCAGTTTAACATGGGGCCCTGAACAACAAGAGTTCTTGAAATGCTGTGTGGAAGAGATCAAAAAGGAAATGAAGAAAGAGCTGTTGGCCCCGATACTACAGGCGATCGAAGTGCTAAAGGAGGAACAAAAGACCCAGGAGCGGGAGTTTCGGGTCGTGAAGGCAAAGGCAGCCGAGAATGAGGACGATATACAGGGCCTGGTGGTGAAGACGGAGACGCAGGAGGCACATCAGAAACGATGTGTGGAAAGGTTGGAGGCACTGGAAAACAACGCAAGGAGGAACAACCTGAGGATTCTTGGTCTTCCTGAAGGTGTGGAGGGAGCGGACGTCGGGGCATATGTGAGCACGATGCTGCACTCGTTAATGGAAGCGGAGGCCCCGGCGGGTCCGTTGGAGGTGGAGGGAGCATACCGAGTGCTGGCGCGAGGACCGAGAGCAGGAGAAATGCCCAGAGCCATAGTGGTGAGATTCCTCCGTTTTAAGGATAGAGAAATGGTCCTTAGATGGGCGAAGAAAACTCGGAGTAGTAAATGGGAGAACGCGGTGATCCGCGTTTATCAAGACTGGAGTGCGGAGGTGGCGAGAAGGAGGGCGAGCTTTAATCGGGCCAAGGCGGTGCTTCATAAAAAGAAGATAAAATTTGGAATGCTGCAACCGGCAAGACTGTGGGTCACATATCGAGAGAGGCACCACTACTTTGAGACGGCGGATGAAGCGTGGACTTTTATTGTGGAAGAAAAACTGGAATGAGCGGGTTATTAAAAAGAACGTTCGAACAAAGTGGTGGGGCGAATGTGGGGGGCAAAGAGGGGTTTTATGTACTAATCCTGCGATGCGGTAACTTTTCTCTCTCCCACAGGTGGTGATGGGGGAGGAGGGGAGGTGGAGTAGATGGGGCGTTGGCCATTGGGGGCGGGGCCAAGGGAGAAGCGCGGGCTTGGTTCCCGCGCTATGATAATCATGGCGGGAATAGAGAAGCAGGAAGGAGGGGGCGTCGCACGGTGCGAGCCGAGGTCACGGGGGAAGCCGAGGTCAGCCAGAGTTTGCTGACTTCTGGGAGCAACATGGGGGGAGTAATTACGCTAGCGGGGGATCTAGCGGGGGGGGGGGTGGGAGGGGGGAATTACTGGGTTGCTGCTGCTGGGGAGAGGGGGGAGCTGGTATGGGAGAGGATGGGCGGGGGGGCACCGCCTGGGGGAGATACAGCTGCGTGGGAACCGGGTGAGGAGCTGGAAAAAGATGATGGCTAATCGACAAGGGGGGGGGGTAGGAAGCCCCCCAACTCAGCTGATCACGTGGAACGTGAGAGGGCTGAACGGGCCGATAAAGAGGGCACGGGTACTCGCATACCTTAAGAAACTTAAGGCAGATGTGGTTATGTTACAGGAAACGCACCTGAAACTGATAGACCAGGTTAGGCTACGCAAAGGATGGGTGGGGCAGGTGTTCCATTCGGGGCTAGATGCGAAAAACAGGGGGGTGGCTATATTAGTGGGGAAGCGGGTAATGTTCGAGGCAAAGACTATAGTGGCGGATAACGGGGGCAGATACGTGATGGTGAGTGGCAAACTACAGGGGGAGACGGTGGTTTTGGTAAACGTATATGCCCCGAACTGGGATGATGCCAATTTTATGAGGCGGATGCTAGGACGCATTCCGGACCTAGAGCTGGGAAAGCTGATAATGGGGGGAGATTTTAATACGGTGTTGGAACCAGGGCTGGATAGGTCGAAGTCCAGGACTGGAAGGAGGCCGGCAGCAGCCAAGGTACTTAAAGATTTTATGGAGCAGATGGGAGGTGTAGACCCGTGGAGATTTAGCAGACCTAGGAGTAAGGAGTTCTCGTTTTTCTCCTATGTCCATAAAGTCTACTCGCGAATAGACTTTTTTGTGCTGGGTAGGGCATTGATCCCTAAGGTGAGGGGAACGGAGTATACGGCTATCGCCATTTCGGATCACGCTCCACACTGGGTGGACTTGGAGATAGGGGAGGAAACAGGAGGGCGCCCACCCTGGAGAATGGACATGGGACTAATGGCAGATGAGGGGGTGTGTCTAAGGGTGAGGGGGTGCATTGAAAAGTACTTGGAACTCAATGATAATGGGGAGGTCCAGGTGGGAGTGGTCTGGGAGGCGTTGAAGGCGGTGGTTAGAGGGGAGCTGATATCAATAAGGGCACATAAAGGGAAGCAGGAGAGTAAGGAACGGGAGCGGTTGCTGCAAGAACTTTTGAGGGTGGACAGACAATATGCGGAAGCACCGGAGGAGGGACTGTACAGGGAAAGGCAAAGGCTACATGTAGAATTTGACTTGCTGACTACAGGCACTGCAGAGGCACAATGGAGGAAGGCACAGGGTGTACAGTACGAATATGGGGAGAAGGCGAGCAGGTTGCTGGCACACCAATTGAGGAAAAGGGGAGCAGCGAGGGAAATAGGGGGAGTGAGGGATGAGGAAGGAGAGATGGAGCGGGGAGCGGAGAGAGTGAATGGAGTGTTCAAGACATTTTATAAAAAATTATATGAAGCTCAACCCCCGGATGGGAGGGAGAGAATGATGGGCTTCTTGGATCGGCTGGAATTTCCCAAGGTGGAAGAGCAGGAAAGGGTGGGACTGGGAGCACAGATCGAGGTAGAAGAAGTGGTGAAAGGAATTAGGAGCATGCAGGCGGGAAAGGCCCCGGGACCGGATGGATTCCCAGTCGAATTCTATAGTAAATATGTGGACTTGCTCGCCCCGGTACTGACGAGGACCTTTAATGAGGCAAAGGAAAGGGGACAACTGCCCCCGACTATGTCTGAAGCAACGATATCGCTTCTCTTAAAGAAGGAAAAGGACCCGCTACAATGCGGGTCCTATAGACCTATTTCCCTCCTAAATGTAGATGCCAAGGTCCTGGCCAAGGTAATGGCAATGAGAATAGAGGAATGTGTCCCGGGGGTGGTCCACGAGGACCAAACTGGGTTTGTGAAGGGGAGACAGCTGAACACGAATATACGGAGGTTGTTAGGGGTAATGATGATGGCCCCACCAGAGGGAGAAACGGAGATAGTAGTGGCGATGGATGCCGAGAAAGCATTTGATAGAGTGGAGTGGGATTATTTGTGGGAGGTGTTGAGGAGATTTGGTTTTGGAGAGGGGTATGTTAGATGGGTGCAGCTGTTGTATAGGGCCCCAGTGGCGAGCGTGGTCACGAATGGACGGGGATCTGCATATTTTCGGCTCCATAGAGGGACAAGGCAGGGATGCCCTCTGTCCCCATTATTGTTTGCACTGGCGATTGAGCCCCTGGCGATAGCGTTGAGGGGTTCCAAGAAGTGGAGGGGAGTACTTAGGGGAGGAGAAGAGCACCGGGTATCTTTGTATGCGGACGATTTGCTACTATATGTGGCGGACCCGGCGGAGGGGATGCCAGAAATAATGCGGATACTTGGGGAGTTTGGGGATTTTTCAGGGTATAAATTGAACATGGGGAAAAGTGAGTTGTTTGTGGTGCATCCAGGGGAGCAGAGTAGAGAAATAGAGGACCTACCGTTGAGGAAGGTAACAAGGGACTTTCGTTACCTGGGGATCCAGATAGCTAAGAATTGGGGCACATTGCATAGGTTAAATTTAACGCGGTTGGTGGAACAGATGGAGGAGGATTTCAAGAGATGGGATATGGTATCCCTGTCAATGGCAGGGAGGGTGCAGGCGGTTAAGATGGTGGTCCTCCCGAGATTCCTCTTTGTGTTTCAGTGCCTCCCGGTGGTGATTACGAAGGCTTTTTTTAAAAGGATTGAAAAGAGCATCATGGGTTTTGTGTGGGCCGGGAAGACCCCGAGAGTGAGGAAGGGATTCTTACAGCGTAGCAGGGATAGGGGGGGGGGCTGGCACTACCGAGCCTAAGTGAGTATTATTGGGCCGCTAATATTTCAATGGTGAGTAAGTGGATGGGAGAGGAGGAGGGAGCGGCGTGGAAGAGATTAGAGAGGGCGTCCTGTAGGGGGACTAGCCTACAGGCTATGGTGACAGCCCCATTGCCGTTCTCACCGAGGAACTACACCACAAGCCCGGTGGTGGTGGCTACACTGAAGATTTGGGGACAGTGGAGACGGCATAGGGGAAAGACTGGAGCCTTGGGGGGGGGTCCCCGATAAGAAACAACCATAGGTTTGCCCCGGGGGGAATGGATGGGGGATATGGAATGTGGCAAAGAGCAGGAATAACGCAACTGAAAGATCTGTTTGTGGATGGGAAGTTCGCGAGTCTGGGAACGCTGACCGAGAAATATGGGTTGCCCCAAGGGAATGCATTCAGGTATATGCAACTGAGGGCTTTTGCGAGGCAACAGGTGAGGGAATTCCCGCAGCTCCCGACACAAGAGGTGCAGGACAGAGTGATCTCAAAGACATGGGTGGGGGATGGTAAGGTGTCAGATATATATAGGGAAATGAGGGACGAAGGGGAGACTATGGTAGATGAACTAAAAGGGAAATGGGAAGAAGAGCTGGGGGAGGAGATCGAGGAGGGGCTGTGGGCAGATGCCCTAAGCAGGGTAAACTCGTCGTCCTCGTGTGCCAGGCTAAGCCTGATTCAGTTTAAGGTATTACACAGGGCACATATGACTGGAGCACGGCTCAGTAAATTTTTCGGGGTGGAGGATAGGTGTGCGAGGTGCTCGAGAAGCCCAGCGAATCATACCCATATGTTTTGGTCATGCCCGGCACTACAGGGGTTTTGGATGGGGGTGACAAAGGTGCTTTCAAAAGTAGTAGGAGTCCGGGTCGAACCAAGCTGGGGGTTGGCTATATGTGGGGTTGCACAAGAGCCGGGAGTGCAGGAGGCGAGAGAGGCCGATGTTTTGGCCTTTGCGTCCCTAGTAGCCCGGCGCAGGATATTGCTAATGTGGAAAGAAGCCAAGCCCCCGGGGGTGGAGACCTGGATAAATGACATGGCAGGGTTTATAAAACTAGAGCGGATTAAGTTCGTCCTAAGGGGGTCGGCTCAAGGGTTCACCAGGCGGTGGCAACCGTTCGTCGAATACCTCGCAGAAAGATAGACGGAATGGGAAAAAGAAGGCAGCAGCAGCAGCCCAGGATCGGGGGGGGGGGGGGGGGGGGGAGGAGGAACCAGAAGGACTCTCAGGTTGTTAATATATACTGTATAGTATGTATAGGTCGTTGCGACAGATAATATATATTGGACTGTTAAATTATATTTTTGGAGAGTGTTACTTGTGACAAGGCAGTTGCCAATTAGGGCTAGTTTTTATTTTTGTTATTTATTATTTATTCATTTTTTGTTTATAAAATAGGTCATTGTTATTTGTGTTGTTATAATATTGTGTAAAGGATGCACAATGTACTGTGTTGGTTGACCAAAAATTTTCAATAAAATATCTAAAAAAAAAAAACAAAAAAAAAAAAAAACTTTGTTTCTCCAAATTATACTGCACCTGCCATTCATTTGCCCACTCACTCAACCTGTCCAAATCACACTGAAGCATCTCGGTGTTAAGTAATGGGTTAAGAGACATTGCAATTAGTTGTCTCATTTATTTTAAGTATCCAATAATTGACACTGATATGTAAAGGGCTTCAGGTGGCCTTTGTCAGGTGATGTGATGTTAGAGTTTTGTGCAGAGTCTGTTGAAGTAAATTAAAGGTGTTTGTGGAAAAGGAGCAGAACCTTTGAGTCGTTATAAAACAGCAGCTAACAACTTCCAGTTGCGGCTATACGGAGCTAAGTGGCACGTTCGGCAGCTCCCGACAGAAACGGACTTTTGGGCTCTTTTTCGGGCCCCCAGCGCATTTGTTCGACGGTTCCCACTGTGGGAAGGCGACAGTACGATTTCCCCGGCACTGTATGGACTGGACCAGGAGTGGAGCGGTGAAAAAAGTAGTTTTGGAGCGGCGAAAGTGCGAGGGAGGAAAACTAAGATGGCGGTGGGTGGAGGCCAGGCAGCGTGGGCGCAAGAGCAGCAGGAGTTCTCCAGCGCTGCCTCACGGAATTGAAGGCAGAGCTGTTAGAGCCGATGAAGGTTTCGATAAACAACCTGCTCGAGACCCAGAAGGCCCAAGGGCAGCGATCCGGGAGGTGCGGCAAAAGGCCTCGGAGAACGAGGACGAGATCTTGGGCCTGGCGGTGAAGGTAGAGGCGCACGAGGCGCTGCATAAGGAATGGCAGGAGAAGTTAGAGGACATGGAGAATCGGTCGAGGAGGAAGAACCTGCGGATTCTGGGTCTCCCGGAGGGAGTGGAGGGGTCGGATGTTGGAGCGTACGTGGTCACGATGCTTAACATTTTGATGGGCGCGGGGGCCTTCCCGGGGCCCCTGGAGCTGGAGGGGGCCCACCGGGTCCTGGCGAGGAGGCCCAAGCCCAACGAGCCGCCGCGGGCGGTGCTGGTGCGGTTCCACCGCTTCGTGGACAGGGAGTGTGTCCTAAGGTGGGCAAAGAAGGAGCGGAGCAGCAGGTGGGAGAATGCAGAGGTCCGGATATACCAGGACTGGAGCGCGGAGGTGGCCAAGAAGAGGGCCGGGTACAATCGGGCTTAGGCGGCTCTGCATCGGAAGGGGTGAAATTTGTAACGTTGCAGCCGGCGCGACTGTGGGTCGCTTTCAAGGACCCCCACCACTACTTCGAGATGCCGGAGGAGGCGGGGACCTTTATCAAGGCCGAAAAGTTGGACTCTGATTGAGGGTCGGTTGTGAGGGGATGTCGAG